>NW_027431156.1:0-9964 GCF_044706935.1 Curcuma longa | reverse complement strand
TATATATATATATATATATATATATAGAAGTGTTCTGCTGGGCGACATTCGGTGGGCGTCTCGTGGGCGACATCGACGTGGCTTCACGTGGCTGGGACCGACCGCGCTCGCGTGGAAAGAAAACCCTCGTCTCCGTGCGGCGACTTCCTCCAAACCCGATTCTCCTTCCTCCAAGCCCTAACGCGATTTCTTTCTCCAAGCCGCCCGCGATCCCCTGCCCTAACCCGCCGCCGCCACTGCTCGCAGTTCCTTCCTCCGCGTTTCTCTAAGCCGCCGCCCGCGATCCCCTGGCTCGAATCCTCCTCCTCGCCACCGCCCGCGATCCCCTGGCTCGAATCCTCCTCCTCCACGGGCTCGCGACCTCTTCCTCCATACCCTAACCCGCGATTCTCCCCTCCCCTCTTCTCCCTTCGGCGCCCGCGATACCCTGCCCGTCGGCCCTGCTCTTTTCCCCTCAGCACCGCCGCCGATCTGGTCGCCCTGCTCTCTTCTCCCCTCGGCCCTGCTCGCCTCGCGCCGCTTGCACTGCTCGCGGACCGCCGCCGATCTTCTCGTCCCTGCACTTTTCCTGTGGCGCAAAACTGGTAATAGTGCTTAGTTTGTTTGAAAGTAAAGTGGGATCTAAAATTTTTCCAGGCGTATATTGCCGATTTCCTTGCATTTTTTATTAGAACTTCCAATTTAGATTGTAGCAGCTCTAGACAGGGTAACTATTCTCGGCAATTTGTTGTAAAGTGGGATGCAACTTACGTAGATAATGATCGCCTTTGTTGTAGCAGCTCTAGACAGGGTAACTATTCTCGGCAACACTCAACTGATACTTCCAACAATCATAAATTGTATGTTTCTTTTGTCTCAGTTGCTCACTCTAATTTTTCTTCCAGAAAAAGTGTGTGCACTAGCTTGAGCAACAACAGGAACTTAACTTCGTTTACGAGATTCATAATTCCTTCATGAGCAGACCCAGAGTCCCCTTTAGATTGTCCACAGGAGCTCGAGAAAACGGTACAGTCCATATCGATTTTCCGGAGCCTATTTGATCAAAAGTCTCACGATTGGTTGTAATCTAAAAGATGAGAGAATTGGCTTGATGCTTAGTGTTTTTTGTGGATAAGAGTGAATCATTTCCCCCCTTTCTGGTAGAATATTTCCATTGTGCTTAGTGTTCTTTTCTCTAGTGAAATCCGTCTTCTGTAGGGTTAATAATTATAATGCAAGAATGGTTTTTTTAACTGCTTACCAGCTGCAGACTTAAAGCCTTTGTTTTATGTTTTTTAGTAGGCTTGAATGCATCCAAACAACTAGAGAAGAAAAGGAATACGAGTTCATGTATCTGTTAGTCTTCAACAAAACAAGACATTTTGAGAAGTTCAAATTAAGTGTGCAACCGATGCACTGCAACATAACAAGCTTTTGTCTTGTTTTCACACACCATCTTTATTTCTCCTTTTGACTCCATTTTTGGTCTCCGAAAGCTTCCGACACTCGACTGCTGCGCTAGCTGCAAGATAGAAGGATGACAAGATATTTTACAAAGCTTCTACTTTCCTAATTTTTTTCTATTAATTCTTCATTCTTGTTTCTTTTCCTTCAGAAATATAGATTGCACTCAAGAAAGATCCCCGATGGTTCAGCAACTGCCAAATGACCTTCCGACACTCTTTGAAGGTCTGTGGATGCCTCCTGAAGACAACACTTCCTCATCACCACCACACACTGTTTCTCAGTCTGGTTCTCCTCAAAGCCCTCTTCAATTTGCTGGCTCAAACTTAGCCATCGCCGTCACTGCCGGAGATAGCTGCCAGGAAGATGATGGAAAGTCTTAGAGCTTCAATTGGAGATCTTGAGCAATATTTGTAGTACAATATATAGGTGAGGTAACAAAGCGGCTTCTGTAATCTGAGAGAGGTATGGTTTGAACAGAAGATTTTAGGTGTACTATTGTGAGACTGACTTGTGATTATCCAGTATATAGATATATAATGGGAGTTGTATTGATGCAAGATTCCGCCGGATTGGTGGAAAAGAGATTAATTTCCCCTAGATTATGGTTTTGCATGGAAGAACCTCCCATGGATGTTCCATTTTTTTCATGAAATGAAAAGGTAATGCTGCTACTCTTTGAAATTTCAGTGATTGTGAAAGTTGGCAATATATTCTATTATTTGAATTCCTAAACTAGTTAGAATAACTATAAAGAAACCAATTTAACTATTTGAATTCCTAAAGAGCTACTCACGTTTGTCATTTCATCTTCTGAAATATGAAACTCTCTTGGGCTGTGATACATGATGAAGACGAGCTGCAGGTTCTGATACAGGAGGGTTCAGGGGGGCACGAAGCATATATTAGATCAACTGGTAGCTATTAGGATGATTTTAAACAGTAGACTTCAACAAACATCAATTGTGATGAAGAAATAAAATGGTTCACAGTTACAAAAAGCAAACTCCATGATCAAGCAGCAAAGAAAACGTGGGCATACAACGAATTTATTGATGAACATGGGAAAATATTATTTCAGAGAGTAATATACGAATGCAATTCTTTATTAATACATTAGAGGGGATAAAGTTGAATTTGTCAGACTGACTGAGTTAAAAAGATAAACCAATTCAAAGCAGTATCATTTCTAATTAACAAACGATGATCTCAACTAAAGTTGAATTTGTGAAACTGAGTTTGCTAATCTGATCTCGCATGAAAATAACAGAAGAAGAAAACTCATGAAACTGTAAATAAATCACTCAAATAATAAAATGGCTAAAAAGTGCCCATATTCACGGGAAGCAATTCAACAACAACACAGGATTTTGCAAAAAATAAACAACTGTGATTACAGTAGAGAATCAACTTCAGATTTTTCCAAGGAAGAGCCATCCTCAGATTTTTCCAAGGAAGAGCTTTCAAAATGAAGAGCAGTACAATGCATCGACTTTGCTACATGAAATAGCTGAGTGGCTTTTTCTTCCTCGAACCAACTTCACCGTACAGTTCGTTCCACTGGAGTAGCTCGCCCATATTTGAGGACTCAGATGAAACACTAGCGCAAACCTACGATTCACAGCCATATACTATCAGAAGAAAATTGATTAAACCGATTGAACATTGAGTGATCACTTGTGGTTTAACAAAATAGATAGTTCACAGAACATAACAACCTGGGGAAAAGGTACAAAATTGATAGTTCACAGAACATAATGAAAAAATTACCTGTTCGTGTGCGTGCCTGAAGTCGTCCATTCATAGAGCACGTACATCATCACTACTGTGCAAGACAGGTAAGGGTCTACTCTCAGCTAATGCAGCATCAAACAGCTTGTCAAACAGAACTTTTTATCATCATATGAAGTCAGCATTTGGGGAGAATGACAAGCAAATTCAAGATCTAATCTACACCAAAATGTGGGACATATGTAAGATTAAACCAACCACTTTCTGTTGAAAGTTTGCATTTTATCTTTAATGAAAAATCAAATTTGTGAAGCTTTCAAAAGACAAATTAGTTTAAGAAGAACAGACACATTATTTGGACAATCAAGCAGTGAGATTCAAGGTGCAATTTTTGCACAGGACAAATAATGTCAACATCAAGAAACACTGGTTGCAATTGAGGTGAATAAAAAGTCTAGAGTAAAAAAAAGCAAAAATAGTTTGAAACTAAGGACTTGTAAGTTTTAACGCACCTTTCTTTCCTTTCAAGAATTTCTCTAATGGGGTGATGTGCTGCAGCGACACAAAGATTCCAACTACCACCACAGTAGACATTAGCAAAAACAGACCTTAAGATCACTTCCTGAATACCCATCAGTCATAGTTGCAAGAACTTCCATATTGATATCTGGAACTAAATCTTCTCTATTGTAACAATCTGGAAGGTTTGCCATTAATCTGTGGAAAGAACAAACATATAATGAGATGAAAAGGCTTATTCATTACATAGCAGAACAGAAAAGTGTGCTAAATTTACCTTCGTGTAGAAGACTAGCCAGAATGTATCCAACTCTGATACTTTTCACAGTGCAAGATCCATTACAAACAAAACAGAACTAGAAAATGCAACATGATTGAGTTTTAAGGTGATCATTCAAACACAGGTTCAATGCATCAGCCATTCAACAAAACAAGATGTCATTCAACAAAACAAGATGCTAATCATGTTAAACAACCAAGTCGAGTATCTGCAAAAATATAACAAGTCACTGGATACAATCATCAGTCATGATCAGTCCTCCATACAATTTCGCACCAGATCAGGACTGCTTAAATCCATCTTACATTTAAACATGAAGACGTTAGATTGCCCCCAGGGGCGTGGCGCACTTGGTAACGCATTCCCTCTCCATAGGCCACTTCCACGGTTCGATTCCTCCGGGACGCGTCTCACTGGGTTTAATGCCTGAGGCGTGGCAGTCAGCTGTGCTGGTCGGGCACGTGGATCCCAATTTGGTAATGGGCTGGAATGTAGGTGCCAGTGAATCCTCCTGATTTACCCTCGCTGGCCGGTGGGGACTCTCGTTGAAGGCCGTGGGGCAGGGTCGGTCAGCCAAGGGGACTAGTTGGTGCCAAATGCCCAGATACCCCTTGTAAATCAAAAAAAAAAAAACACTGCCGGTGCTGCCCTTAATAATAAACACATCATTTTTAATGTTAATATACAAATTTCAAGATGTGAATTATAGTTACAGTAGCCAGAAAATATATATATAATAGTATCAGATAAGATTTGAAGAAATTCAAAGGTAGTTTAGAATGATATAAATATGTAAAAGCTAATGCTGTGGAGAGCTTCGAATACACTCTACTAGAAGCATTCAAGATGCATTTGAGTGTGAACGAGCACGAGTTCAACCCTTTCTAGTGCTTTCAGGCGGTTGGCTTCCATCGGTGCCCTTTGCTTTTCTGAAATCTGAACTTTGCTAGGCATAGAGGCACGGCTGGCGAAGGTGGAGGCCGAGCTAGGAGAGGGCGCGGCTGCAGTGGGCGATGGCGAGAGGGTGGGCGACGGAACTCACGCGTCGGCGGTGTGCTTCTAGTTGAGTGCATAGAGGCACAGCTGGCGAAGGTGGAGGCCGAGCTAGGAGAGGGCGCGGCTGCAGTGGGAGAGGGCGAGAGGGCCGACGGTGTGCTTCGAAGACCTAGATGGCGGCGGCGACTTCGCAGAACGGAGAGAGGAAACGGGGGTCGCGCGATTTTTGGGGGTTAGGGATAGATCGCGATTTTTGGGGGTTAGGGAGAAGAGAGGCGGCGGGCAAGGGGAGAAGAGAGGCAGCGAGCGAGGAGAAGAATAGGGTTGGGAGGAATCGCGCAGTGGAGGGCGGCGGCTTGGAGGTAGGGTGAGTATTCGGTTAAAACCGAATCGAACCGAACCGAATAAACCGAAAACCGAAAACCGAATAAACCGATTTTTTTCGAACCAACCGAACCGACCGAATTTCCCAATAAAAACCGAACAAACCGAACCGATATTTTATCGGTTAATTCAGTTTTCGACCGAATTAACCGAATTAACCGAAATTTTTAAATATTATAAAAATTTTATTAATAAATTAGAGATTTATATATTTATTTACTTAAAATTTATAAATTATTTTTTTAATTTAGTTAATTCGATTAATTCGGTTTAACCGAATAAGAAAATTTAAAACCAAAACCGAACCGAATTAATCGATTTTTTTAAAAAAAATAACCGAACTTCCGAAATAACCGAACCGAATTAAAAATTCGGTTCGGTTTGATCGATTTATTCGGTTTAACCGAATTTTTGCACACCCCTACTTGGAGGAAGGAATGGCGAGCAGTGGCGGGTTAGGGCTTGGAGGAAGGAATCGCGCGCTCTGTTAGGGCTTGGAGGAAGGAATCGGGTTTGGAGGAAGCCGCCGCGTGGAGACGAGGCTTTTCTTTCCACGCGAGCGCGATCGGTCCCAGCCACGTGGAAGCCACGTCGATGTCGCCCACGCGACGCCCACCGAATGTCGCCCAGTAGATCACTGCTGTATATATATATATATATATATATATATATATATATATATATATATATATATATATATATATATATATATATATATATATATATATATATATATATATATATATATATATATATATATATATATATATATATATATATATATATATATATATATATATATATATATATATATATATATATATATATATATATATATATATATATATATATATATATA
This sequence comes from Curcuma longa, assembly GCF_044706935.1. NCBI lineage: Eukaryota > Viridiplantae > Streptophyta > Magnoliopsida > Zingiberales > Zingiberaceae > Curcuma > Curcuma longa. The sequence continues at coordinate 3,752 of NW_027431156.1, read as the reverse complement.
TATATATATATATATATATATATATATATATATATATATATATATATATATATATATATATATATATATATATATATATATATATATATATATATATATATATATATATATATATATATATATATATATATATATATATATATATATATATATATATATATATATATATATATATATATATATATATATATATATATATATATATATATATATATATATATATATATATATATATATATATATATATATATATATATATATATATATATATATATATATATATATATATATATATATATATATATATATATATATATATATATATATATATATATATATATATACTTATGGTTTTAAAATATTTCTCGAGATTTCTTTTTTTTAATCACATGTATATATACATATATATGTATATATATATATATATACATATATGTATGTATATGTTACGATTCTTAAAAAAAAAATTATATATAGAGTGAGAGGGCAGGTAGGTAGAAGATGAGCATGGCGTCCTGGGTAACGAAGGTTGCGGAGGAGCTTGTAGCACCATGCGAGCCAACGCCGTGCACCACGCTTCCTCTCTCTTCCATCGACCATGCCCTGGGGTTGGCCTTCATGGTAGAGTTGATCTCCGTGTATCCAAACAATAACCGTGAGCACCATCGTCCTAGCGTGTCATTACAGCCGGCGAAGGTCATCCGGGAAGCCTTGGCCAAGGCTCTTGTCCCGTACTACCCGGTAGCAGGCCGCCTTGTCTCTTCCAGTGCCGGCGGCCTCGTGGAGGTGGCTTGCAACGGCGAGGGCGTATGGTTTGTGGAGGCGGCCATGACAGATCGCAGCCTGGGTGACATAAATGATTGGGAGTCGATCCCCCGCAGCGTCGTCAGAGAGGAGCTTATTCCGATTTGTCCTGCTCACCTGAACCCAGAGGAGATGATATTCATGATGCAGGTTTGTTAATTATAGAAGGTTAGATTTACCAAAAGCATATCTTATTTTGAAATTATCTTTTTATTTTAATTAAAAAGTGTATACCTTATATTTTAAAGACGGCTTTTAAAAATATTTTTATAACCTTCTAGTAATCAAAATTAATAAACAAGGATACAAATATTGAATTTTAATATTATTCTGAATCAATAGTTCTTAGAAGATTATTTCGATGTTCGCAATCGAATTGACGCAATCAATATTGTCCATAGGATATATATATATATATATATATATATATATATATATATATATATATATATATAGAAATGATATCCTGCCCGATCAAAAAACCCGATTCCCGTGCGCGACACCCGACCCACGCCCACTGCCGCCGCTCCCGTTTCGCCGTCCGGCCACCTCCGGCCGTCGGACCGGTCCCGATCGACGCGCCACTCTCCGGCGCGTCGATCGGCGTCGGTCCGGCGGCCGGAGGTGACCGGACGACGCCGAAATCGGCCGGAAACCGAGACACAGTGGCCGGCGGCGATTCCGGCCAAATCACGGCCGGAATCCGGCCAAATTCCGGCCGGAGACCGGCCGGGGAAGGACCGCCGGCGCCGGGCGGTCCTTCCCCGGCCGGTCTCCGGCCGGAATTTGGCCGGATTCCGGCCGTGATTTGGCCGGAATCGCCGCCGGCCACTGTGTCTCGGTTTCCGGCCGATTTCGGCGTCGTCCGGTCACCTCCGGCCGCCGGACCGACCGGTCGACGCGCCGGAGAGTGGCGCGTCGATCGGGGCCGGTCCGACGGCCGGAGGTGGCCGGACGGCGATGAAATCGCGGCGGCAGTGGGCGTGGGTGGGAGAGCGGCGATTTCCGGCCGATTTCGGCGTCGTCCGGCCAACTCCGGCCGCCGGACCGACGCCGGTCGACGCGCCGGCGAGTGGCGCGTCGATCGGGGCCGGTCCGACGGCCGGAGGTGGCCGGACGGCGAAACGGGAGCGGCGGCAGTGGGCGTGGGTCGGGTGTCGCGCACGGGAATCGGGTTTTTTGATCGGGCAGGATATCATTTCTTTATATATATATATATATATATATATATATATATATATATATATATATATATATATATATATAGAGATGATATCCTGCCCGACACGCCCGCGCGACCTCCATCCCCGACCAGCCCGACCCTTTGCCGTTCATCACCGTCGTTCGTCGCCGTCCGATCACCGTTGGCCGCAATCCTAGGCTTGTTGGAAGCGCAACTCGACGGCGCACACATCGGTACCGGATTCCGGTCGGATTGGGCCAGAATCTGACCGGAATTCCGGCCGAAAACAGGGCAGTGTATCTGGCGCCCGATTCGGCCGGAATCCGGCCAGATTCCGGCGAAATCGGGCGCCAGATACACTGCCCTGTTTTCGGCCGGAATCCGGCCGGATTCCGGCCGAAAATGGCAAACAGTGGCTGTTTCCTGGTTTCGACCGGAATTCGGTCGGATTCCGGCCGCATCGCGGCCGGAAATCGGTACCCGCCGGACCGCCGGCGAGTTTCGGCTCCAACGGGCCCGGTCCGGCGGCGATTGGTGGTCGGACGGCGATGAACGGACGGCGAGAAGCGGTGGAGGTCCGAGGAGAAACACTGTGTAATCGCGTAAAATGGACGGTGGAGGGTGATCGCGCGATCGCGTGAACGGAGGGGATGAGTCGCGCACAGTAGGCGCGTTTTTTGGTCGGGCAGGCTAGCAGGCCTGTATATATATATATATATATATAAAAATAGATATGATATCCTGCGCGAGTGAATTGCGCGACTCTTCTTTGATATGCATTATGATATCCCCAAACTCAAGACTGACAACTATAAAATTTGGAAGGAAAGAATTCTCCTTCATTTAGGGTGTTTGGACATTGACTATGTCATAACGAAAGACAAACCTCCTGCTATTATTGAAATCAATATTCCTGATGAGATCGACCTTTATAAAAAATGGGAGCGATCTAATTGTCTTTGCGTAATGTTCATAAAGACCAAAATCTCTGCTGGTATTCATGGTTCGGTTAAGGAGCTAGCATGAAAAGTCAAGGACTTACTTAAGACAATTGATGAACAATTTACAACTTCTAGACAAGACCCTTACTAGTACCCTAATAATGGAATTCTCATCATTAAGGCTCATCAGCGTGAAAGGTGTATGAGAGCACATCATGAAGATGAGGGATATAACTGCTCAATTGAAAGACCCTCGAGGTGGAAATATCTAAAACTTCTTGTGCACTACATCTTATGCACTCTTCCTCATCAATATGATCTTTTCAAAAGTTCCTACAATACACATAAGGATAAGCGATCAATCAATGAATTAATGATCATCTGTGTACAAGAGGAAGGAAGATTATTGATGGAAATGAGTGATAATAATCCTTATGACTGCACAAGGGAAGTCACAAAAATAAGTCAAAATCAAGAGAAAAGGGAAAGAAAAAAAATTCCACCCCAACCTAACATTAAGAAGAAATCCAAGTATTTCTTATGTAAAAAGGAGCACATGAAGAAGGATTGTAGCAATTTAAGAATTGGTTTGAAAAGAAAGGTATTCCTATCTTATTTGTCTGTTATCAATCTAATATAATTAGTACGATTTTAACATATGGTGAATTGATTCTAGTTTTATAATTTATGTTACAAATACCTTACAAGGTATATGCAAAGCCTAAGGAAGCGAGTAGGAAGTGAGCGGAGCATCTATTTTGGAAATAAAATGTGCTCACATGTGGAGGCAATTAAAACATGCATTTTAATTTTAGATAGTGGTT
>NW_027431155.1:0-63731 GCF_044706935.1 Curcuma longa | reverse complement strand
ATTTTGATTCATCATGCATGATTAATGTGGATTAATTATGCAATAAAGAAGAGAGGAAGTTACATGCATGGAAGTTATCATGCATGGGTTGAATTTGAGTTAGACTCAAATTAAACCAAGTTGGATTTTGATTCATCATGTATAATTAATGTGGATTAATCATGCATTGAAGAAAAAGGGAGCATTATTTTTCTTTTTCCTCAAGTCTGATAGTTATCTATGTTCATTCTCTGGATCTTTCGATTGATAGACATTGTACACCAGTGATCAAAATATTCATGTTGAAACAAAGTTTAATTGGGAGTTCGATGATGATTTCTTACCACGTGTATAGTTTTAGTCTTTTTCATCTTTTCTCTTTTTCTTTTCATTTTTTTTGTTTATAATTTTCTCCTATATTTACATCACCTTGAAGAAATAAGCCTGCATCAGAACTGTTTTTGTTAAGAGATAACTGCAATCAAATAGTCTTTTCTCTCATTTGTTAAAATGTTCTTATCCAGTTAACAAACTACGTGCTAATTAGTTTAAACTAGTGTTATTGCTTTACCTTGACTACTCATTAATATTAAGTTTTAACTTTGTTATTGAACTCGTCTATTCCCTTTCTTGTCTCTATCTAGTGCAAGGAAATATATTATTTTATTGGTTAGGTTGCTGATTTTGTAGAAGCACTGCTCTTTTACTTGACAGGTATATGAGACATTAACTGGTGTGAGAGTTGAAGGGAAAATCCCTTTCATCAGTAAAGCAGATATTTTCAAATCCCTCCCACCAGAATGGTCCACCAATCCCTTGTGTGTTAGTTCACTGCAATGTCAAGAAACATCAAAAGTTCTCGTAGTATTAGATGACGATCCCACAGGAACTCAGACGGTTCATGACATAGAAGTCTTGACAGAATGGTAAGCATCCTGGAAATTATATCACAATTTATCTCTGAGAATTGTAATTAGTGGATCTTATGATTATTAATCCCATGTTTACCTTAGGTTTTCCATGATTTGTTTTGCAATGGCTAGCAAAATTTTAGTGTAGTATGATTTTCTAGATAGCTCGTTTCTCCTTATTGATTGCAAAAGTTTGGAAATGTAGGAAAGTGGATATCCTTGTGGAGCAGTTCAGCAAAAGACCGAGATGTTTTTTTATATTAACTAATTCAAGATCTCTGACCACTGAAAAGGTATCATCTATAGCCAGTTGTTAGAGGTCATATCAATCTGTCTGTCTCTTATCCAAAGAAATATTATTATCGGAATCGTGGGTTGTTTTGTTCTTTAAGTAATAAACTACATCTGGCTTTTCACAGGCCATTTTGTTGACAAAAGATATATGTAGAAATGTAGAAGCTGCAGCTGCAACTGTTAGTGGCATTGACTACACAATTGTACTAAGAGGTGATTCAACTCTTCGGGGTCACTTTCCTGAGGTAAAGATTTGAATGTGTTTATTTTGCAATTGCATGGGGGACCATACCTTTTTTTGTTCTTAGGCAGCACTGAGATGAAAATGTTACACATGCTATTTGGATTGTCCATAGGCACTGATTATATATATTAATGAGGCACAAAATGGCAATCAGACTACAGTGGCATGCAAATTTTGACACTAGCATATACTGAAGTTTTGGCTTTCTTTATTGGTAGATCAAATAATGTGCAAAGATTTATCTTGATTATCTAATTGTAAATGTATTTCCAGGAAGCTGATGCTGCTGTATCAGTACTAGGAGAGATGGATGCATGGATTATTTGTCCTTTCTTTCTACAAGGAGGACGTTATACTATTAATGACATCCACTATGTTGCTGATGCAGATAGGTAAATACTCAATTCACTCATTGGAATTGTGAATTCGAAAAACCACCCTGCCTTCAAGTTTCATCATGTCTCTTATGTAGGCTTGTTCCTGCTGGAGAAACTGAATTTGCCAAGGATGCTGCATTTGGGTACAGTTCTTCCAATCTAAGAGAGGTAGAGTTAATGATAAATTTGTCAGTTCAATTGTTACTTCAGTTCAGGGCTCAGGTTTAGCGAATGACTAGTCAATATAAATTATAGTGGATTGAAGAGAAAACAAAAGGACGAGTTGCAGCCAGCAATGTATCTTCAGTTTCTATAAACCTATTGCGTAAAGGAGGGCCAGCTGCCGTTTGCGAACTTCTTTGTACCCTGAAAAAGGTATACAAAGATTGACTTAATATCTGCTAGCTTTTTTTAAATTAGCAAGATGCTACTGGTTTTTCCATTACTGAAATTTTATATGCTAGAGTAGCAAACCAAGCTACTACAGGTATGCCAGAAATGCTAAACAACATTACTATACAATGCAGAAGTAACTAATCCCTGGAGTTGGCAACATAATCTGAAAAGGGTGCTCTAATTCATTCTTCCATTAGACAAGAACTGGGATTGTAGCTTATTTGAACTTCATATCATTTGAAGCACATTGTTTTCTTTGAACTCTTATATTTTATCTTGTTTGTATAGCATAGTGTTTATCTCACGCATGCTGCAGTCAAGTCCTTTTTGATATAAACCTTAAATGCATTCCATGTGTGTCAGGGTTCTATTTGCATTGTAAATGCTGCAAGTGAAAGAGACATTTCCGTTTTTGCTGCAGGAATGATCCAGGTATGAATATGAGCTTCTCTGTTTTCCAAGCTTACCCATATAAGATTTGCTGCATCTTAGTTCTCTAAACCTTTACAGGCAGAAGTCAAAGGAAAACGTTTCTTATGTCGTACTGCTGCAAGCTTTGTATCAGCTCGAATTGGAATAGAGGCAAAACCTCCTATCCGTCCAAGTGATGTTGGCATAACCAAAATCAATACAGGAGGCCTCATAATTGTGGGCTCATACGTTCCTAAAACCACAAAACAGGTCTATTCTTCTCTCTTTATGCCTGTGTTTCTTGTGTGATTTCAGATGACTTAATCATGCTCTTTTATTTTTTTCTATGAACCTATGCTCAGGTTGAAGCACTCATATCAAAATTTGCTGAAAAGCTAAAATGTGTTGAGGTTAGTTCCTCTTTCAAATCGACCATGAAATTTCTATCGATTACATGAAACTTTTCATCATGTGGTTATGTTGTGTTGCATATACAAATTTCCTTGTTTTCTTATTCATGTGTCGTTGAGTTATGGCACTTTTCTCTGGAGCAGGTCTCAGTTGATAAAGTTTCCATGAAATCATTTCAAGAACGGGATGAAGAGATCAATCGTGTAGCTGAAATTGCAAGTGTTTCTCTGAAAGCAGGGAAGGATACTCTTCTGGTGACCAGCAGGCAACTCGTTACTGGAAAATGTCAGTATTTTCCTTTCTTCTCTGTTTGTGTATTTTCTTTTATTTGTGGACTTATGCTTTTATCCTTTCTTCTATGTTTGTGAATTTTCCTTTATGTAGGCTTATGCTTTCAGAGTTATGGACTTCCAAGATTTCATGGATTTGTTTATAGAAAGAATAGAATTACCATTCTAATTTTAGCATGTCCCAACTTGGTCATCAACTATTTGACTTAATTAAGCTTACATCTCACAAAGTCCATAGCTATAGACTTTTTTTTAACTCAACCTAACAATACAATGTGCTTCTTGCTCTTCCAAAAAAGTTATAAACTTCCATAATAAGACTAATATGGATCATCTATTTATGGAAGAATTTGCCCAATATATTTCAATGTATCATACAATTTGAGGATGACCTTTATCCCAAAATAAGAGGCCTTTCCTTAAAAGCAGAATAGTCTTACACATGGATTGAAATCTCGTGCCGTACCGGATGACATGGGAGAAACATTTCGTTCTGCTCGCCGATCGGGACGAGGCTTGCGACAGTAGAAGAAGGGTTACGCGACCCCATCGGCAATGACAGAAGGGTCGCATGACCGCGTTGACCGTAGTGGAGGAGTCGCACAACTCAATCGGCTGCGACAGAGGGGGGGGGGGGGGGGGGGGGGGGGGGGTAACGTGACCGTGGGCGCTAGGGCTTTGCGACACATGGAGGGGTTGATATTTTTAATTAAAACTTAGATTAATAAACTAAATCAACTCCTAGCTATGATAGAAATAATTTAAATAAACTTAATTAAACCATAATAAAATTATCTCATTAATTATATATTTTATTTATTTTAAAAAAATATGTAATAAAATTTTTATTTATTTATTAGTATTTCATATTTTTTTCCTTTTTTAAAAATTTCTTTTTTTATTTTTTATATTGTTTTAATATTTATGTTAAATATTTTATTTTTAATAAATATATTTTATATTTAAAAAAATATTGAAACCATATCGGCATGGTACAATACGGTGTCGAAACTATATTATTCGGTCATAGACCGAAACTCCGATACGATTTGAGATTTTAAACCATGGTCTTACATCCATCACATCTAATTTGATATATATATGCCTAATGGTCAAATACCCAAAATAAGTGATCTGTCGTTGGAGAATTCTTAAGGTACCTTAAAATATTCCCAATGATTAAGCTACAGTACCCTAAATAATATACATCCATTGAAGGTACAAACTATTTTGAGCAGTGGTTCTTTCTTTTTGGTACAATTTTAGTGGGGCGTGAGAATAGAATGATTAATGAAGAATACCTAAATTCACATGAAATAAATAAAATATGTGAAGAATCAAGGATCGAAGTGTCGAGCCGTGCTAGTTGGCATAGATGGAATTTACCATTCCACCCGACAACTAACACAAGATGACTTCAACACGTCAAAGAATTTCTACATTTGTAACTCCATAAATATCATGCATACTTGCACACAATAAAATTATCCCATGTTAAAGAGAATCAAAATATTTTCTTAACAATCACGATGCATATAGGCAAAAGTTTCAATAGACAATCACCCTAATATTTATGGAGTTATAAACCCACCTGACCACCTACTAACTCACTCCAGTCATCTCTACTTGCCCAGTCCGCTTATCCTGCTTAGCCCATCCAATTTGCTTAGCGTGCTTAAGTTGGCCTATTTGGGACACATTGCTAATCCAAGGAACCAAATTCACTGCTAGAGAAAAGTGTAACTCTTCTTGAAGTCACAGGCATGCATTGTTGAGTTGTAAATCCACCAATAAATTCTTGAGTCTTGGTTTTTTTAATATTATTTTTATTGCTTGACTTATCTCAACAACCAAAGAAATTCACAAGACACTTTCAAATAATCCTCATACTAAGTATATATTAGAAATTTTGGACTGTTGATCCTGATTTATGTGCTTTCACTATATCATAATTATATCTATTCATAGAGAACAGTGTTTAATTATTTGGGTATTTGGTTCATGAAGTATTTGGTTCATGAAGTGTATTCTTCCTCATCAATTACTCAGTCTTATGCATTTTCATTGACTGGGACAGCTATGGGCTATATAGATTAGTGAACCAAATCTTTACAATGCAAGATTGATGCCAAATAGCAGTATGTGAACTGGATGATTCAGGTGGATAGACCATTTAGATGCTTCTTCAAGAAATGTCCATGTTAATGTTCCATCATGTTGACTTTGCTCGTGCACCACTTATAGATAGGCCCACATAAGTTCCCAATATATATACTGTACAAATAGTTAGCACTTCTATGTACGCCTCATCAATTAATGTGGGGGCATTGTCCCTACTTTCCATAAAAAGATGCATTTTATGTGGTTTTCATTTGAACGTCTCCTATGTCATCTGCACACATTGAGTTAATGGCAATACCCAGATAATTAATTTTCCTCTAAATATCATATGCATTTTTGTACTCCTATGCAGCTCCTGAAGAAAGCTTAGATATCAATTCAAAAGTCAGTTCCTCTCTGGTTGCTATTGTGCAACGGGTTATTACACGCCCCCGTTATATCCTTGCCAAGGTACACAGCAAACTACCATGATGCCTCTTATGTGTTCCTCATGTGATGAACCTTTTTCTTCCATCAAAAGTGCTCTTTTATATTATGATAATGTATAAAATTGTTTTCTACATTTGAATGCTATGCAATACTGTTGAACTAATGAAAACTGGAATGCATGTGCAACTTTAATAGCAAAATTTACATCTGTATTTTTTCATTCTAATCTTCAGTTTTGATGGTCAGGGTGGAATTACTTCTTCAGATATTGCTACAAGAGCTTTAGAAGCAAAGCGTGCTATGGTAATTGGACAAGCATTAGCAGGTATTCCCTTATGGCAGCTAGGTCCAGAAAGCCGTCATCCAGGGGTCCCATATATTGTTTTCCCAGGTTGTATAGGTCTCTACAACACACCAATCCAGATTGGCATCACTATATTCCCTAAATATTAGTTTTGATTTCTGAAGGTAATGTGGGTGATAACAATGCTCTTGCTGATGTTGTAACGAATTGGATTCGCCCTCCTCGGTCAACAAAAGACATTCTTCGTGTAAGCTTGTGTTCTTTTTTACCATATTAAAGATTGTGCTAGCTGAAATCTATATTGACATGTATTTGTATACTTTAACCTTCTGCCATAAGGATGCTGAGAAGGGTGGATATGCTGTTGGAGCATTCAATGTATATAATCTTGAAGGAATTGAAGCAGTTGTTTCAGCAGCTGAGGCTGAAAATAGTCCTGCAATTTTGCAGGTACAAAATATGGATTATTGATTTGCAAAGTAAAATGAATAACAAGTATAGTTTCTAGTTTTCAGATGTGTTTAGAAGTGATTTTCCTCCATTATTGACTTTTCTGTTAGATTCTGTCATGAAAAAAAATGAATATGTGATCCTGTTTTCATATTCATTTGTCAAATTGTGGAGGTGGGTGGACTTCATCTTAGAAACTTGCTTATAGTCAACTCACATTGATTCACCTCCTTTATGTGAGAATGAGACAACAGATAACTCTCCAGAATTGAATTCCCTAGTAATAGACTTGGCACAAATACAATCTATAATGTGTAAATGTATGCAGATCATTTCCCTTTTAATTATCAGATGAAAATTTTCAATCTGATCATGTGTAACCATTTTCATAGTTACTAAAAAAAATTGTGTATTCTAATTTCTCCCAGTTGAAAATTGAAATGACCTGGAAATTTCAATCTGTGATCTAATGCTTAATATGATCAGCTTTTCTATACACAATATTGTCTTTGATTGTTCCCAACAATTTCCTTCAATTTTCAATTCTTAGTTATCCTACTTTTGTTGTTTCCAGGTTCACCCAGGTGCTCTGAAACACGGTGGTGCTCCTTTAGTTTCATGTTGCATTTCTGCTGCTGAAATGTCCAGTGTAAGTGCATGTTATCTAGAGTTTGCACTCTTGCAGGAAAAATGATACAGTCTCGACTATTTGTAGTCAACTTGGTTATTTTCTTGCCTTTAAAATTCTATGCATTCAGTTTCCCAACTGCCTGCCCCAATAGTCGTTATCTGCACGTCTGACATGACTTACTGCTTTTGTTCTTCAAATTTACAACTTTGTTGATTCAGTTTGAGATTTAGAGAAATATTTAGGGGTTTTCTTTAAAGTTTTTGGTTTTAAATTTCTTCAATTTTATTGAATTTTAATATATTTTTTTAAATGTTTAAGTTGTTTATATTTTTTAGAAAAGATTGTAAAAGTTTCTGAAATACAGTATGTTATTTAAAAAAAAAAGGTCTTATAGTCACTTGATAAAAGGATCAAGGGATTTAGGATCCCATGAAATGCTAACCTTTTAATTAATATTTTTTCCTCATAGTTGAGAGGTTGAGTTTTTGTTAGCACAATTAATTCGTGCTGCATTAAATGATATCTGAGCCCCACTTACCGTGACATTACAAAGTCCCCTTTTGGATCCATTCATGTTATATCCTACACACCGCCATGGCATGCCATCTCCACCCACGTTGCCCCATCAAATCGACACTATTTTCTACAATCACCTTAAACCTCAACTGCTTGTCCACAGCATCATCATCCAAAACCTCACCAACCAAAAAATCTATTTTTTTCTTCTTCTCTGCCACCTTTTCCATGCTTGCTTTAGACTAGCCATCACTCCTGCATCTTGTCATGATTCCATACTCTTAGCCAAAGTTTCCATTGATTACTTAAGAAGTTTTCTTGCCATGTCGCCTCTTTGAGAAAGATAAAAAATCAAAAGAAACAAAATGTTTAAATGGTGAGCCTGTTTTGGGATCTGATACAAAGTTGGAAATCATTATAAATCCTATTTTTAAGAGGAATTTACAAAAAAGAAGTGATATCAAGTACAATTCATCTAATCAACACAAACACCGTGGCAACTTCAACTTCCACAAAACTTGTATAATTTTAGTAAAAATACAACCGCTCCTATTTAGTTGGTAATTTAATTTTCTGCATTAAATTAGTTTTCTCACCAAATTTTCTACATAACACGGGCCTACCCATAGCGGAGCGGGCCAATCCACTAAAAACTCATCAAATGACGCGGCGGGGCGGGCTGACCCACTAACTTAACGGGTTGGAAAATCTTCAACCCCACCCTAGGCGGATTGCGGGTTAGGCGGGTCAACTCACGGGCCTATCAAAAAATAAAAAAATATTAAAGATATTTAAAAATTTTAAGTTTGGATTACAATTTAAATTGATCAAGTTGAAAATTTTAAATTTGAATTATAATTTAAACGGATCAAGCCCATTAATTCATTGAGTTTTCTACTTTAATTTTAAAATTTGGAATAAATAAATAAACTTTCTCAATCCGCGGGCCAAATCCAAGCCCGCCGCGGGCTAACCCACGCGGGTCGCGGGCCTAGGCGGGTCAACCCATCTGAATTCATCTTAAAATGGGTTGATAAAATTTCAATCCAACGCACCCAACCTGGCGGGTCCAATCCAAATTGACGGCTATACATAACATCGTATATCTTTGAAAACATGAATAGACCATCATGTATTATCTTTTATCCTACTTTAAGCATCATCTATCAAAAATTTAAATGCCACATTTAGTTTAATTACATCTATTATATTATGTTTCATGCTTTTGTTTTATAAGAACCATTAATTACCAAAAATCTTAGATTAACATGTTGAAAAGAAATTACATCCACTACTATAAAAGAGATGACAGATATAAATGTTAGTCATAGAGGTCCTAAAACCAAAATATAAAATGAACTTAGATTTATGAGAATTAAAATGCACCATCCAAATGATTTTGAAAATATTACCATTCATACAGTTATAGCCTTATGAAATATAAAAACATCACCTACTATCACACAATCCTATGTGTAAAGAGAACTCGTCATATTTCTAGAAATGATAACTCTTGTAAGCTTTGATATATTAGGATAAAAGTTTTGTTTTTTTATAGAAGAATGGATCCTCATGCATTCCTTGATTGTTTAATTGAAATAAAAGACTTCTTTGGCTATCATGACATGTATGATTTGCCAAACTCACCCTTAGTGAACCTCTTGGGAAATATTGGTTGTGTGTTTAAGCCTTTAGTGATGGTACGAAACCTATCAGATATTGATTTGAAATGAAATGCAAGTTTAGATAAAATATGGTACACCATACTTTAATAATAAATATAAAGGAGTTTATAAGGCTAAAATAATCACACTGAGGTGTAGCAGAATACCGAGCATAACTTGAAAATTTATGTAGAAGTGATATTAGCAAAGAACCTAGGTCGACCTTCGATTCATTAATGGTCTCAGACCAAAAATTCTAATGGAATACAAGTTATTTTCATTTATTTAAGTAGAGGGTATTTATTATAAAGGCAAAAGGATTGAATATAAACTTAATGTTTGGAAACTTTATGGGATAGTTATTATTCTACCTGACCAAAAACACACCTAAAGTTTTCACTTTATCAAAATTTCATAATTGAAGTACAAGACTTAACCTTACAAAATTTCTCGATTGAGATAATGGTAAAATATGCTTTTAATAATTTGACTGAGATGACTTAATTGTAAAAAGATTTCTTTTATATTAACCTCAAAAGACTCCTCTGATAACACCAAAATTTTAGGGGATCTCCCCAATAGTTTGACCTTAAACGACTCTCTTAATGTCATGATTGTAAAGCAAAAAATCCTCTGACTTAAGACTTGTAAAGCGACCTCTAATAATGCCTTAGTATTTACCTCTCCACAGATGGTCACCCGCTAGGTTGATATTTTGCAGCATTAGTAAGCCCCTTGATATTGAACCCTTAAAGAGCCTGTTGTTAATTTGTTTTGTTTTGAAATCGAAAAACCCTTAATAGAACCTCAACTCTTAGTTGGGAGTACACTGAAAACCATCTTTCATCAAAAACCCTTAACTCGTCATCAAAATCTTATCTCAACAATCTTTACATTGAAAACCATCTTTCATCAAAAACCCTTATTACGCCATCAAAACCTTTATCCCAAAATTGATGATCCTTTAATCATAACACCTATAGAATCGCTAACAACCTTGTTGAATCTTCCTAGGAAACCACTAATGACCCTTTATTGGGTCGCCTAAATATCATCTCACAATCTTTTACTTGAATATTCTCAAGAGACCTTTGACAATCCTTAAGTTAAGCCTTCTAATGAGCCCCCAAGGATCCTTTACATTTCAGCATAAAGGTGAAATCCTCGACCCCATGACCATCTGTGAGGAGATAAATCGGGAAGCTGTAGTTGACCACTACGAGAGAGGGCATTGCCTCGGCTTTGTCGAATCTTTGCCTACTTTAGTAAGCTTTTCTAGAGCACCCAAGGATCTTTGATGGCATTCCTTCACTTAAAGCTTTTCAAGAATGGCATTCATTTGAACCTTCTAAAGATTCCTTTACTTGAGCCTCCCAAAGAGTCCTTGGCTATCGACTATCGTATTTTTCACTAAGATTCAAATCTTGATTGTCCCAAAGAGTCCTTGGCTATCGACTATCGTGTTTTTCACTATGATTAACGATTCTTGCAAGACACACTATCTTAAGGAAAAGTAATTTTTAGGTTAAAACTCATTAGACTATTGATTTGGTCCTTTTGCCTACAATAGACCAAATTGATAATTCGTGTATAAGAGAGACATATGTTGATACTATAAAAAAGATTAGTGATTATTATAAAAAATATGCTAATGCACCTCATAAACTTCTAAAGAGTTGTAAGGATTATAAATGCATATATATCTTTTTGTAGGACTTCTAAAGATTCCTTTTAATGAGGAGTATTTCCCCCTAATCTCAACATGTTATCAGATTCATCTCCGATGCTTATCTTGGATCTTATGTTCATATGCATCATTTTGTGGGCATTTATCCTACGTTCTTCTTCATGCACTTCTCCTCATCTTCTTTGGTTGCGCATCTCTCCTCATCTATTTTGTGCATCATGTAGCCTCATTGAGTCACGTTGGCGTTCACATGAGTCTTGTTAGCCCCTTAACATTTTCATTGATGTTTACTCCGCTTGCATTTGTGTTTGCATCTACTCCGCTATTTGTTGTCTTCTCTCTCTACTTGATTACCAAATCACCAAGCATCTGCTTCGACGGATCTAGTCAAGATGGCATCCTTAGATGGATCTCTAGGTTAATCCTAGGAAGTGCCCAATTTTCTTATTTTTATTTTAATTGCTTTAGTGTTTCAGTCCATTCCTATTTGGCCCTTTCACGGATCTAGTCAAGATGACATCCTTAGATGGATCTCTAGGTTAATCCTAGGAAGTGCCCAATTTTCCTATTGAACCCAAAAATTTATTTTAATGCCAAAGTATTAGTGTTTGCAGTCCATTCCTATGTGGCCCTTCCATAGTCATAATTTTAGCCTGTTTTTACTCCAGTTAGCCTTGCCAAGAGCCTTCTACATCCCTCAAATATCACTATCTTGAGGAGACCAACAATAAGAACAAGATTGTTCCGATGGATTACTTAAGCATTTCAAAGCCCCTTTTGGTATCCATTTCAAAGCCCCTTTTCTATTATTTTCTCATTGATAATGTCAGTCCCATCATTGTTGTACCAACAAAGGAGTATCAAGTCTTCTCCTGCTCTAAATCATTGTTAATGCTTCATCCTAGTGGTCGCATCATAAGCCCATAAGGTACTATTGGTTGCCTGTGTGACACCTTGTTCATTTTCCTTTATCACATTCGTTATGTATTTTCTATTGTTGTGTTTCTAATGAATTTATTGTCTATCAAGAAGCTTAATAAATCAATAAATTTCTTTATCACCTTTGATATGGCTATTATAGTTTAGGATTCTAGGACAGGTAAGGTATTTGAATTAGGGCATGAGTCTCCTGGGTTGTACTAGCTAGATGTGCCTCCATTATCTATGACTCTTGGCTTCACCATCTCCTCTTTAAATTCAGTGTCGTTTTGGTCATTCCTCACTCCCAAAATTTGATGCATATAAGTTCCAATCTTCAAACTCTTGAATCTGAATCATGTAGTTAGGTAAGTGTATTAGGTCTCCTTTCCTCCTTATTGGTGTTTATAAGGATGCTTTTGGACCCTTTTCTCTAGTTCATAGAGATAGTTTGAGTCCAATTCATGTTAGTTATACTTTTAGTTTATATATTTTGTTACCTGTACAAATGATTATTCTCGAACAACATGGTGTTGTCAAGGGAAGATGGGCCTCAGCTGTTTCTATCCTTTCCTCCTTGTATGTTGCACTCTTTTCAATCATTTTTATTGAGTTTGGTATTCTTCATCTGTTTTCATGTCCCCATACACTTCCAGTGTAGCAAAATGCAAGAATCAACATCTTATTCGGATGCCTGGACTTCTAAACCTGTAGGTCCCTTATTCTTTCTAAAGTGTTGTTATTCTCACTACAAGTTATCACATCAACCATATATCATCCTTCATTTTACACTTGCAAACTTTATTTAGTATTCTCTTTACTTAAGATGATATATATTGTCTTTCACTATAGATCTTTGGTGGACTTGCTTGGTTCACCTGGTGTCCTTGTGATAAGTTGTCTCCACTTTCCATCAACTGCATTTTAGATGGTTATAGTTGTCTACAAAAAGGTTATCTATGTTACTCTTATAATATACATCAGACCTTTGTCTCTCAGGATGGTATCTTTTTCGAGTCCACTTCTTTCTTTCCCTCTACACTATCTCTATCTGAGTAGTAAAGAAAATCTTTTCTGCTCCTACCCGATTGTCTTTTCCATTTCCACCTATGGACCTTCCACCACTCTCTATTCACCGATCGCTTACTTGTTATTGTCCACTACCTTAGTCACCCCCTTGTGATCCACTACTTGAGGCACCCCTTGCAGGTGTACCTTTGATTATTGCACTATGGCAACACTCCAACACCCTCTCTAGAGTCATCGTTCTAACTTGGGCATTCCCATTGTTTCTTGTAAAGGTGTTTGTAAGTGTCACCAAATAATTTGCCTCCTCTTTATTCTTATAGTTAGTTCCCAGGTTTGAAGACACTTTTAGATCCGTGGTAGTAACCAGCTATGATTAACAAGATAAATGCTCTCATTTCCAAAGACACTTGGGTATTTTTATTTCTCTTCATTCGAGGAAGTTCACCATGAGTTGCAAATTGGTTTTCTTTGTTAAGTGCTCACCAGATGGTATTGTTTATTAAGGCCTACCTAGTCGCAAAGGGTACACAAATTTATAGTGTTGACTACCTTGATACATTCTCCAGTGGCAAGATTGCTATAATTTGCCTCTTTCATCCACTAGTTGCTTTTCATTGGCCCCTTGGTTAATTTCGCATCAAGAATGATTTCCCTTATTGTGATCTTTCGAAGGAAGTTCATATAGAGCAACCTTCGAGGTTTGTTGCTCATAGGAAGGTTGGTCGTGTGTAAGCTAAAATTTTTTCATCACTAGTGATGACTCCATTCAAATTTTGAAATTAAAAGATTACCTTCATCAAGCATTTGTAGAACAAATATTTGGATAACCTTCAGTACTTCCTTGGTTTATGAATTGCTCATCCAAAAGAAGTTATTGATATCTCACAATGCAATTGCTTGAAAAATACTTCAACAAAAGGATATCTTATTTCTCGATTGAGGTTATATTTAGGCCATAGGTTACTCTTACGCAAATTAGCATATTGTCCTCCAAATAGAGAATCTACATGTAGTTATCGTGTTTTCTTAGGAGGTAATTTTATTTTTCAGAAGAGTAAAAAGCACACAGTGGCAATAAGGTTAAGTGCAAAAGCAAAATATAGAATCACAGCCTTATCAACATGTGAGCTCATGTGACTTAAACATTTGATGCCCAAACTAGGATATACCCATACTGAGCTAATGGAGCTTTATTGTAATCATCTAGTTGTGATGCATACGATTGGAATCTTGTGCTTCATACGGGGATAAAGCATATATAGATATTGATTATTAGCGAAAAAGTTAGATCATCATTCTAACTATTAGTTAACAAATTCGTTGACCAAATCTTTAAGAGAACATAAAGTTGAACATATTTGAACAAAGTGTTTTTTTACAAAGAATTTGAACCAGCTTGAGAGGAGTGTTATGGGCAAGAGGTTCATGTGTAAATGTGCAAGCATAAAGGATTTATTTGTAATATTCCATATTTGTCATAATACATATAGAGGTTGAGGGAGGCTACCTAGGGTTCTAACAAGGAATATTTTCCCTTTAATCTCAACATATTCTTTGTTTAAATTCAGAAAGATACAAGCAAAGAACCTCTGACATGTTTAGTCATCAAGTTTTCTATTTCTGTACTCTTTGATACTTGGACCCTTTGTCTATTCCCGTCATACTATTCTATTCACATTCCAACACTTCTAACACTTAGACTTGGTGGCACATTCTTATTGATCACATATAAATATTTTTAGAAATAGTCATACCCAACACCAATTCACATCTGAGTAACATAGTTACTTTATCTTCCGTTTATAGGTTTATCACCTATATTGAGGTCGTAGGATCACTATACTATGACTAGATTTGCAAGTTGACAGAAACTTAACTTTTGGATACTTGTTTCTTCTGCTATTGTTAAGTCACTCATGCTATGTTAGCCAATCTTTCCTGGATCATGTATAGAAGTTTTACTTCCAGTTATTAATGGATTTAATATTGTACGTCATCTTGCACTAATTACTTTTTGTTGGTATCATAGAATTATTAATGTCTTTTTTGATTTTGGAAATTGTCTCTCTTCTTAATTAAAAGAATATCATTGACATCAGTTTTATTGCGGCAGGTGCCAATTACTGTTCACTTCGATCATGGGAATTCAAAAGTTGAGATACTTGAAGCTCTCGATTTGGTAGGTATCAATGAATATTCTTACTCCATCTGATATCTGGCTGTGTCATGCACTTGGAACTAAAGCAAACTAATATCTGTTGCCAAAATTCCAATAATCTGTTATGGATCTTTTAGGGATTCAATTCAGTGATGGTTGATGGTTCACATCTCCTATTTGAAGAGAATATCTCATACACAAAATTCATATCGACATTGGCACATGATAAAGACATTCTTGTTGAAGCTGAACTTGGTCGGTTGTCGGGCACGGAAGATGACATGACAGTTGAAGACTATGAAGCTAGACTTACAGATGCTAAGCAGGCATGTAACCTCTGCAGGATTTAGCTCATCCACATCAATCATACTGAAAATCATTTTTATTTTTGGTGTTCCAATTTCAGGCAGAAGAATTTATTAATAAGACAGGAATTGATGCTTTAGCAGTGTGCATTGGTAATGTGCATGGGAAATACCCTTCTAGTGGTCCAAATCTTCGGCTGCAGTTACTAAAGGTGCATATTAATTGATCTTTTTAGCACTATATGTAGTCATACATCAAATGGCAACTTGAAATACTTGATCCTGAATGGAAATTGAAAGCCATGCATAAATATTTTATGTAGAATCATGGTTGTGAGCTGCTCATGTTAATTAATGTCAGATATTGCATCATTCTGCATAAAATACATTCTTACAACTTTGTACCAAACACAATAAAATTTCTTGATTTGTTCTATGTAAGTACTTAATGAGTCTGCACAGAAATTGGAAATTTGATGCATCTGTTATGTAGAATCACAGTCGTGACATGCTCATGTTATATTAATGAGTCCAAGATTGTCATTCTGTATAAATTATTCTTCTTGCAATTAGTACCTAATTGAGATGCAAATTTCTTGATTGTTCTATTATGGTTAAACTGCTTGATTTCCCACAGTTTATTTGCAT
Source organism: Curcuma longa (assembly GCF_044706935.1). Taxonomy (NCBI): domain Eukaryota; kingdom Viridiplantae; phylum Streptophyta; class Magnoliopsida; order Zingiberales; family Zingiberaceae; genus Curcuma; species Curcuma longa. The sequence continues at coordinate 47,558 of NW_027431155.1, read as the reverse complement.
GCTTCACAATCCTTACATCAAAAGTTTGTGGCCACAAACATGGCTAATACGTTATCCTTGTTTCTTTACTAAAACGAAGAATAGCTAGAAGCAATACTATGGTTTAAAATTCACTTTGATTTGAATGAGCAACCAGGTTAGTATTTGATAGTCCGAAGACAAGGCGTGTAGTGGGTCATGCAAGGTGTTATGAACTGACAAGAAAAAGATATCTCACTTTGAAAACCTCTTGGACAAAGTTTGAAGTTAATGAAGCTGTACCTGGCTGGTTTCAATTTTTTGAGATGATAACCCCTCAATAATTTCGATGTTCTTTGGTAAATGAATATTTTGTGATCCTTTTTTCTTCACTCTTTCTGAATGGACAAACTGAACCATAAACTTGTTAATTAACCTGCTGTACTTTTGTTGCCATGCTGTATGTACTATGCTCAATACCTTTTTTTTTCTTTCTGTTTTTGAATTTGAAGAGCCACTGTTGGTTTTCCTTGATGATTGTAAACCGACAATTTGATGTTCCAAAATTGAGTTGCTTGTGTTGAGCTACATTATATGGCTTATTAAACTAACTGGATATATGTTTTTTATGTTCTACCAATACAAGTATATAACCTTCAATTTTTTGCTAGGAACTTCGAACTTTGACTTCGAACAAAGGAGTACATCTAGTTCTTCATGGTGCATCTGGACTTCCGAGTGATCTTGTTAAGGTACACAGTATCGTTTATACTATTATTTTACTTTTACGATTTACCTGTCTCAATTCTTGCACAATGAAAATTGCATGCGCTTGAGTGTTTTTTTATTTTGCCTTCAAAAGAACCCAGTCAGTAGATACATGCCAAATGGTAAATCAAAAGACTTGGTGAATCAGAAATCCAATTTGATTTACCTTCAGTAGATACTACCATATATTCAGACCAGTTCATTAGTGATTCAAATGAATTAGAGCAGGATTACACGTAACTGTAGATTCTGTCCAAGCAAATGAAAATTCCAAGCAATCTTAACACCAAATGTTACTAATCTCAAATCTAATTTGTTTGAACAGGAGTGCATAGCTCTTGGTGTGAGGAAGTTCAATGTTAATACAGAAGTTCGGAATGCTTACTTGGAGTCTTTGGAGAAGCCTCATAAAGATTTGGTTCATCTTATGGCATCAGCCAAGGAAGCAATGAAAGCTGTGGTTGCTGAGAAAATGCACCTCTTTGGTTCCGCTGGAAAAGCGTAGGAGTAGCAACAAATATCATTCTCCTCCATTTATGAATTTTGATTTGTAGCCCATTGCTTCAGGATTCTTACATGGATGGAGCCGCTCCAAGTCATGTTCTTCAGCACGGCCCAATATTTCGACTTATTTGGGATAGCTTTTCATGTGACTGTCAGACAGGTGCTTTTGTTTTGTTCCTTTACTTACGATTTATAAATTTATAATTTGACATAATTCTCCAAAATTGGAGTGCACATTCCGCTTGGCAGTGATAAATGCCCAATTTTTTTGGGTGCAGAGTATGAACAAATAAGATCAATAAAGTCATACACTTGCATAATGTAGTAATATATTTTGGAGGCTTTCCATTTGTGTTTGTGTTTGTGTTTGTGTATGTATTTGAAAAGCATGGTTATTGCTCATGGTTCTGACAATTATAGTTATGCTTAACCACTTCCTAAGATGGCTAGTTCAAGTTTATTGAGCTTTTGTTATTCTTCTACAAAAGGTGGAATAAATCGAAAAGTTACAGTTGACCACGATGGAGGAAGGCATTGTTTTGGCTTCGTCGAGATTCGAATCTTTGTTCATTTTTACAACTCTGTTCTGTCGTAACCAACTCAGCTATCTCCCAGGAGCAGTTTTTATTGTTCTTGGACATAAGCCTGATGGCAGTTCAAAAAAAAATGAACATCTGAAACAACTTAATACTATAAATTAAAGGATCGGGATTTCAGATACGAGGGTTCTTAGGCAAAAGATTGCAATCACTAAAGTTCAGCCCATATGAGGAAATCAGAAGGTCAAAACTCCTGAATAGCCTGCACATTGGCAACTTTAAAATTTTAGTTGAGTTTCGCAAATGAATACCCTGATTCAGATTCTTGTGGATGGTTAGTCAACTCCAAATTAGATTTAAAATTTTGTGTATATCTATTTGGAAAACTTCAATTTTATCAAAAAATCATTATAATTTTCAAGTTAGGCTCTTTTGTCAAAACCAATTAAGTATTATCTTTAAGTCCTAATTTTTATCCCAAACTATTATCTCTACCAATTCGAACTAAAATACACCTATTGTCTCACTATACTTGACATTACATACAATTGAATATCATTTTATGCCTTTGAACATATTTCATATGTTCTTATGCATGAAATTAATCCCAATGTATCAATTTCTTAAGATGAAACTCCCTACTCATCCTGAAACTCTCTACTCATCATGGATCATTGAACTCACAAATCTCTCACTAGAGCTTCCATCTCTAGTGACCCTTCTAAGTCCAAATGTCTTCCTAGCATTTGTCACCTTAGATGGTTTATCTATTGCGTAGTCAAATATTTTCTTAATATAATATGGTACTTCGGCCCTAGGCGATGATGATTAGTGTCCCAAACTCCATCTGTCACACTTTGACCGTTGCATTCCTAGAATCATGTATAGACCCTTAGACTCATTTTGTAAACCTTTCAACGGTCTTTTTCAATTTGTTAAGTTTTCCCTTAAAGTTTGATTCTCCAATTCTATCTTCTTTATCCTAGAATTGTCATGCATTCTTTGTATGCGTCTATCCGAGGCATGGGTCCACCCTTTTTTGGAATGCTTTGTTAGGTTTCTAACTACTTTCTCATCCTTAGGTAAAGTAGTGTTATTTTGAGTTCAACCCTAAAACTATCATAATATTTATGTTAGGACTGTAAAACATAATTAGAGAGATCTTGATAAGTTGAAGTTGACTTGTACTAGGTAGATGAGGAAGCATTGAAGACATGGGGTCTCTTGGCACTATGATGATTCAACCTTAGTTTGGTTGGAATTGAAGTATTAGTTGATTGATACAAGAATTTGATCAATTGATAATCAAGTCGACTAGACAATTGACTTGGATTGGTTTACTAGCAATAGAATATTTCTATTTGGGAGTCAATAGACTGAGACAAGATCTATCGATTCAACTAATATCGGAGATTAGACGATTAGTACTATTGATGAAAAATAGGAAAAGAGTCGTTGATTAGATAATGCTATAGTCAACAGTCAATTCTATAATGGACCAATCAAATGGATAAAGAATTAGTCAACTCAAGTTGCATTGTAGAGCCAGGGAGTCGACTACAAGCAAGCTCAATCAACTAGGCTCTCAATCGATTGGGATAAGTTATCAGTCAACTAATTAGATGGATTCAGAAATCAATAGGAGCTCTATAAGAAGGGGCTCAAAAGGGAATTTCTAGAATAAGTTGTTGTGAGAGTGTTGTTGCATTCTGGAATCAACTTGAGCAATTCAAAGAGAAAGAAAGCAAAAGAGAAAGCTTCATTTATATTTCATTTCAATTGTATTGTCTTATTTTTATATTCCCTTGTATTTATTTTGTAAGCAATAGGTATTGTAAGAAGTTTCTCCACCTAAAAAGGTATTTTAGAAGGAGAAAGATGGATTTCGAAAGTGATCCACTAATGGATCTAAGCCATAGAGTACGAGATGAGGGCTAGCGAACCATATATATCTTGTATCTCTATGCATTGGTTTATATTTTGAGTTGGTTTTATATTTTACACTATATACTAAATCAATCATAGGCAAACACACACACAAAAGTGAGCATCTATCCACCTCTCCCCTAGTTGCATCTCCCAACTGACCCTTTCAATATAACAGCTAGTGGAGGTTATTAGTATTTCATTACTTTTACTGATGATGTCAGTAGATATGACTATGTGTATCTAATGAACACAAGTGAGAATCCTTTGAAAAGTTTAAAGAATTCAAGAATGAAGTACAAAATCAACTTGATAAGCATATTAAGATGCTTCAATCAGATCCAGGTGGTGAATACCTTAGGTATATTCAATTTTTGATAGTATTTTAATATTGCTTTCCTATTAATTTTTGAAGAAAACATGGAGACAATTTATCCTATTGTGCACATTCCTAACTCAAGCCATAAATGATTAAATTCAACTTTCGGGAATGGTTTTGTGAAAAGATTAACTAATTAGCTTTGGACTCAATATAATTGAACACAATGTCTCCTCTAGCTACATGATTTCTATGTCTCCTCTAGCTACATAATCTCTAATAAAATGATGTTTAACCTTTATGTGTTTGGTTTTATAATGATGGATTGGATTTTTGATTAAGTTTATATATGAGACATGCACATAGTCCTCCAAAGTGAGAGTATTGCATTGGTCCAATGTCCAGAGGTAGCCATAGTCATTCATCCTAACCACCATCGCATCCCATAGCGTCTAGTTCAGGTGCACCGTTGAAAGGTCATGCTCCAAGTCAACCCTGATCATGATGAGGTCCCTTGTCTCTTGCTGTCCCCACTAAAGCAACCGCTCCTCCTTCCCCTTAATTATGTGGCAATGACACCCCAAGGCCATCTTAATCATTTTTGAGGCCCTAAGCAAAACTTTATTTTTAGAACTTTAATATATATATATTTTATATAAAATAATATATATATCAAACCCAATTTGAGTCCATAATTGGGTTAAAAAATCGATTACTATTCAAGAACCCATTTAATCAACGAAATGGCTCACCGTTGGTTCGATGGGTTTTTTCTATATAGATGAACATTTATTAAAATGAATTCCATTACATCTCTCTTGGTATATCCCGAATCTCCTAGATAAGAGCCGAATATTCTAATCAACTAGACTATAACCATTGATGTTCTTATGTGTTAGTTAATTATTTAATAACTAATCAATAGTTTTCTTTTGTTATATTACTATTTTTAATAGTTGGAAGAAGAGAAAAGAGTAAATAATTATTTCAACTCTATAATAGTTGGGGAAGAGGGGTTTTTTAATTTTTTTATGTTTGAGATTAGTTAATTATTTTTTGATCAATAACTACGATTTAATATCCACTATTCGTCAAACTCTATAAATAATGAACTTATTTCATCATTTTAACATCATCTTCTTTACTCTCATATCTCTTAATTTCGAAATCTTAATTGCTTTCGATTTCAATTCTTCAATTATAATGAAAAGAGGAGATTCATCATCTTAATCTTGGAGGAGCAAAGAAATAGTCAATCTGAATGAGGATCATGATATTCAATTTATCGATGATAAGCCCGAGCAAAACATCTGAGACATAAGGACGTATGGATGGTGATACTTCTAAGGTTAGGGATACTCTTTTAAAATCGTAGGGGATATGTAGGCAACTTAAATAATTATAAGTCTTTCTTTGTATTTTTTTTATAAATTTATAATTTTTAAATAATAATAATCTTAATTGTGGTGAATTGTGAATTTAAAATTCTGAACCATGAATCGTAACTATCTTGGATGTTTAAAGTTAAGAGTCAATCTGCCAGGAACTATTGAATTGACGATTTTGAACCATCGAATTAGTGATTCCGAACCGTCAGTTCTGAACCGTATTGAGTCTATTAAGGAAGAGTCGATTAAGTTTTATTTATTATAAAAATGTATACAAGATATCAATCTTATGTCAAAGAATCATATTTAATTGCGGTTAAGAGAATCCTAAGATACCTTAAGTGAACACAAAGTGTAAGGCTTTGGTATTCTATGATTGAGACTTTTGATCTTGTAGGGTATTTCAATTCTAATTACGTCGGATGTAAATTGGATTGGAAGAGTACGAGTGAAGGATATCAATTTTTTAATTCATCCTTAATTAATTGGTCAAATCATAAATAACATTATATATCACTCTCTATAATCGAAGTTAAATATATCGCTATGGAAAATAAATATCATAATTGTAAGTGGAAGAGTCTCGTCAATCGCTACCAAGATCCTACCTTTCCTTTGGATCTGCCACCTCAAAAGAAATTTTTTGGACTGGGCCATAGCCCATGACAACGCACGTGTAGATCTATCTATATGATCAATTCTACCAAATCAAATTAATATGAATAAAAAATTATAATTGTTCCGGTTGAGAACTGCTCCGGGACACGTCACCGGGCCTCCTCGTAGATGGCTCTCGCGAATAGCCTCCTCGCTGCTGGCTTTGAACAGTGGATGGAGCTGAGGGGATGGTGGCTTCAGGGTCGCCGGGAGCTTCGCCGGAGCTGATGGAGAACAGGAAGAGCTTCAAGAACTGGAAGGCCTGCGGACACAGAGAACGTCAGTGGGAAGGCCAGGGGGGTGCCCTGGCGCGACCACTCCGACGCTCAAGTCAAGGACGGCGGGAGGAAGAAGATGAACAGTAATGAACTTGAGCGTGTAGAAGAGTGCGGGAGCCGAGAGCTTACCTGCTGTGGAAGGAGTGGTCGTTTTAAGGAGAGATGAGCATGCATACCTGTCACGTCATCATTTACAAGATGTCCCATCATAATTAATTAGATGTCAGGAACAATCAAGCACAATAGTCATGAGTCCCATCTCTGGTAGGTAGCCGTCATGTCATTGCCCACGTGGGTGTTTAGAGAGGGCGGCGATAATAAATGAAGGGCGTGGGCCAGTCAGAGAACATGATGGGACATGCCAGGGCACTGTAAGGCGAGTCTGCTGAGGACTCGGATTCGGCCTGGTGAGGAGTCTGCTGAGTGGCAGGGCTGAGCTGCCGAATGGCCGAATGGGCAGGGCTGAGCTGCTGTGGCCGAATGGCCGAGTGGCCGAGTGGCTGGATGGTCGAGTGGCCGAGTGGCCGAGTGGCCGGATGGCCGAATGGCCGAGTGGCCGAATGGGTAGTGGCCGGATGGCCGAGTGGCCGGATGGCCATGGCCGTGGCCGAGTGGCCGGATGGCCGAATGGCCGAGTGGCCGAGTGGCCGAATGGCCGAGTGGCCGAGTGGCCGAGTGGGGATTCGGCTAAGGCTACGGCCGAATGGGGATTCGGCGATGGTTGTGGCCGAATGGGGATTCGGCCAAGGCTTATCAGACCAAGGGAGATTTGTACAGGGTTTATCAGGTCTCTGGGCGAGATTCAAGTCAGACCCGGATCATACTCGAGTTCGGCGATGATGAGCCCATTGGATTATCCCCGGAACATAAGCCTCCCCACTAGTCTAGTCGAAGGGAGCGTGAGTCGGACTGACTAGACTGAGTTGGACTCGAGTTTGAGTCGGGTCCGTAGACTCAGCCGATCAAATGGGAGAGGATGAAACCTGGAGTCCGAGAGGATAGGGGCGATTGATAACCCGTAGGTAGAATACTTTGCAAGCCCGATGAAGGAGCTGGTACAGATCCAAGATAGTCTTCAAAATGAGACCAGGGGTATGAGGCCGAGAGGGCTGTAGAGAAGCCTTGGAATGGCTGAGAAGCTTGGAAGAATGGCTGAGAAGCCTTGGAAGGATGGCTGAGAAGCCTTGGAAGGATGGCTGAGAAGCCTTGGAAGGATGGCTGAGAAGCCTGGAAGGATGGCTGAGGAGCCTGGAAGGATGTCTGAATGGTCATGGCTGAATGGCCGAATGGACATGGCCGAATGGCCAAATGGACATGGCCGAATGGTCGAATGGTCATGGCCGAATGGCCGAATGGTCATGGCCGAATGGACATGGCCGAATGGCCGAATGGTCATGGCCGAATGGGCAGAGCTGAGCTGCTATGTGGTAGGGCTGAGCTGCTGAGTGGCAGGGCTGAGCTGCCGAATGGCCGAATGGGCAGAGCTGAGCTGTTGTGGCCGAATGAGCAGAGCTGAGCTGCTGTGGCCGAATGAGCAGAGCTGAGCTGCTGTGTGGCAGGGTTGAGTTGCTGAGTGGCAGGGCTGAGCTGCCGAATGGCCGAATGGGCAGAGCTGAGCTGCTGTGGCCGAGCTGCTGCAGAGCTGAGCTGCCGAATGGCCGAATGGGCAGAGCTGAGCTGCTGTGGCCGAATGAGCAGAGCTGAGCTGCTGAGTGGCAGGGCTGAGCTACCGAATGGCCGAATGGTCACGGCCGAATAGCCGAATGGACGTGTGGACATGGCCGAATGACTGAGCAAAGTGGCCAACTGACTGAGCAGAATAACCGAATGACTGAACAGAGTGTCCGTGCTTGCGGACGATTCGGAAGTGTAGACGGTCCGAGCTTGCGGACGATTCGGCAATGTAGACGGTCCGGGCTTGCAGACGATTCGGAAGTGGAGAGTGTCTGTGCTTGTGGACGATTCGGCAATGTGAAGTGTCCGTGCTTGCGGACGATTCGGAAATGTGAAGTGTCCGTGCTTGCGGACGATGCGTAGTGTGTCCGTGCTTGCGGACGATGCGTAGTGTATCCGTGCTTGCGGACGATTCGTAGAGTGTCCGTGCTTGCGGACGATACGTAGAGTGTCCGTGCTTGCGGACGATACGGCAGTGGAGAGTGTCCGTGCTTGCGGACGTTTCGTAGAGTGTCCATGCTTGCGGACGATGCGTAGAGTGTCCGTGCTTGCGGACAATGCGTAGAGTGTCCGTGCTTGCGGACGATGCGTAAAGTGTCCGTGCTTGCGGACGATGCGTAGAGTGTCCGTGCTTGTGGACGATGCGTAAAGTGTCCGTGCTTGCGGACGATTCGTAGAGTGTCTGTGCTTGCGGACGATACGTAGTGTATCCGTGCTTGCGGACGATTCGTAGAGTGTCCGTGCTTGCGGACGATACGTAGAGTGTCCGTGCTTGCGGACGATACGGCAATGGAGAGTGTCCGTGCTTGCAGACGATTCGTAGAGTGTCCGTGCTTGCGGACGATGCGTAGAGTGTCCATGCTTGTGGACGATGCGTAAAGTGTCCGTGCTTGCGGACGATGCGTAGAGTGTCCGTGCTTGCGGATGATGCGTAAAATGTCCGTGCTTGCGGACGATACGTAGAGTGTCCGTGCTTGCGGACGATACGGCAGTGGAGAGTGTCCGTGCTTGCGGACGATTCGTAGAGTGTCCGTGCTTGCGGACGATGCGTAGAGTGTCCATGCTTGTGGACGATGCGTAAAGTGTCCGTGCTTGCGGACGATGCGTAGAGTGTCCGTGCTTGCGGATGATGCGTAAAATGTCCGTGCTTGCGGACGATGCGTAGAGTGTCTGTGCTTGCGAACGATGCGTAAAGTGTCCGTGCTTGCGGACGATGCGTAGAGTGTCCGTGCTTGCGGACGATACGGCAGTGGAGAGTGTCCGTGCTTGCGGACGATTCGTAGAGTGTCCGTGCTTGCGGACGATGCATAGAGTGTCCGTGCTTGCGGACGATGCGTAGAGTGTCCGTGCTTGCGGATGATGCGTAGAGTGTCCGTGCTTGCGGACGATGCGTAGAGTGTCCGTGCTTGCGGACGATACGGCAGTGGAGAGTGTCCGTACTTGCGAACGATACGGCAGTGGAGAGTGTCCGTGCTTGCGGACGATACGGCAGTGGAGAGTGTCCGTACTTGCGAACGATACGGCAGTGGAGAGTGTCCGTGCTTGCGGACGATGCGTAGAGTGTCCGTGCTTGCGGACGATGCGTAGAGTGTCCGTGCTTGCGGACGATGCGTAGAGTGTCCGTGCTTGCGGACTATGCGTAAAGTGTCCGTGCTTGCGGACGATGCGTAGAGTGTCCGTGCTTGCGGACGATTCGTAGAATGTCCGTGCTTGCGGACGATGCATAGAGTGTCCGTGCTTGCGGACGATACGTAGAGTGTCCGTGCTTGCGGACGATACGTAGAGTGTCCGTGCTTGTGGACGATTTGGCAATGTAGACGGTCCGGGCTTGTGGATGATTCGGCAATGTAGACGGTCCGGGCTTGCGGATGATTCGGCAATGTAGACGGTCCGGGCTTGCGGACGATTCGGCAAAGTTGAAGCCGAATGACGGATTCGGCAAAGGTGAAGCCGAATGACGGATTCGGCAAAGGTGAAGTCGACTGAAGAATTCGGCGCAGGTGAAGCCGCATGGAGGATTCGGCAAAAATGAGATCAAAAGAGGTCCTTGGTGAAGACTGATCCTAACGGGGCATCCGGTGAAGTCGTAACCGCATGGGGCATTGGGTGACCAAGTAACCGAATGATGGGCTCAGTGCAGGGGTGTCTGAGGGGCGAATTCGGCGAAGGAGTGCTTGAATGATGGATTCGGTAGAAGAGAGTCCGAATGATGAATTCGGTGAAGATACCTTAGCAGGAAGATTCGGCGAAGGCGCTGCAGAGATTCGGCGAGGGCTTAGCCGGATGAAGGATTCGGCGGAGATGCTGCCGAATGAAGGCTTCGGCGAAGGCATAACCGCGTGAAGGATTCGGCGGAGGCGCTGCAGCATGGAGATTCGGTGAGGGCTTAGCCGGATGAAGGATTCGGCAGAGATGCTGTCGAATGAAGGCTTCGGTGAAGGCATAACCACGTGAAGGATTCGGCGGAGGCGCTGCAGCATGGAGATTCGGTGGAGGCATAGCCGAATGAAGGATTCGGCGGAGGAGTGGCCGAATGGACGATTCGAATTAGCTTTGTAAATTTCCCTTGTCTTGGACCAGGAGTGTGATTGCTGGTAAAGCTAGACCGGAGGCGTTTGTCGAAGGCGCAGGTCCGCGACCTAAGTTGCGTCGGTGGCGTAGGTCCGAGACCTAAATTGAGCTCGACCTTGGCTATGTCCGAGCCGAAGGGAGGTTGAGCCCTGAAAAGGACATTTGCTGATGGCGCAGGTCCGAGACCTGAATCGAGCTCGACCTTGGCTATGTCCGAGCCGAAGGGAGGTTGAGCCCTGAAAAGGACATTTGCTGATGGCGCAGGTCCGAGACCTGATTATGTAGGTGGAGACAGCTCGATCCCGACTATGTCCGAGTCGGGAGAGTGATGTCGAATGGTTGAAAAGCCTTAGCGTGGAGAGGACCTGCGGAAGTATCCCCGTTATTCAAGTGTAGGGAAGTAAAGTACGTACCATGGTGTTTAGTGTTCTTGATCGCTAAATGCGGTAAAGCTGGAGATGCGTAGCATTCCATGGCCTGGTTAAGTCTTTGCCCTCTGCATCGGTCTGAGATGCGTAGCGTCGATGTAGGACCGGGCCTGGGCCTGAGCCTGGGCCTGAGGGTGGGCCGGGGCCTGGTAGGCCTAATGGGCCTGATGATGTTGGGGCTTGAAGGACTTGAGGATTCTGGACTCGAGAATAGTGGGCCTCCGTGGGCCTATAGCGGGCCTTTTGTGGACCCGGACAACTGGCGCGCCGGTGGTGCGAGCATCGTCGGCGAGAGATGGAGGTCTCGAAGGGCAAGCTTGTACCTGAAGTTGTTGTCCAGAAACCGCTAGGACGGCCGTGGCGACCGCCCTGTTGAAATCTTCCTCCGTCATGGCGTGAGGCGAGGCTGAGGAGGTTTGTCCGTCGGCATCTCAAATCCGGGCAGAAATGTGTTCCCACAGACGGCGCCAAATTATGTTCCGGTTGAGAACTGCTCCGGGACACGTCACCGGGCCTCCTCGTAGATGGCTCTCGCGAATAGCCTCCTCGCTGCTGGCTTTGAACAGTGGATGGAGCTGAGGGGATGGTGGCTTCAGGGTCGCCGGGAGCTTCGCCGGAGCTGATGGAGAACAGGAAGAGCTTCAAGAACTGGAAGGCCTGCGGACACAGAGAACGTCAGTGGGAAGGCCAGGGGGGTGCCCTGGCGCGACCACTCCGACGCTCAAGTCAAGGACGGCGGGAGGAAGAAGATGAACAGTAATGAACTTGAGCGTGTAGAAGAGTGCGGGAGCCGAGAGCTTACCTGCTGTGGAAGGAGTGGTCGTTTTAAGGAGAGATGAGCATGCATACCTGTCACGTCATCATTTACAAGATGTCCCATCATAATTAATTAGATGTCAGGAACAATCAAGCACAATAGTCATGAGTCCCATCTCTGGTAGGTAGCCGTCATGTCATTGCCCACGTGGGTGTTTAGAGAGGGCGACGATAATAAATGAAGGGCGTGGGCCAGTCAGAGAACATGATGGGACATGCCAGGGCACTGTAAGGCGAGTCTGCTGAGGACTCGGATTCGGCCTGGTGAGGAGTCTGCTGAGTGGCAGGGCTGAGCTGCCGAATGGCCGAATGGGCAGAGCTGAGCTGCTGTGGCCGAATGACCGAGTGGCCGAGTGGCTGGATGGTCGAATGGCCGAGTGGCCGAGTGGCCGGATGGCCGAATGGCCGAGTGGCCGAATGGCCGAGTGGCCGAATGGCCGAGTGGCCGGATGGCCGAATGGCCGAATGGCCGAGTGGCCGGATGGCCGAATGAATGGCCGAGTGGCCGAGTGGCCGAATGGCCGAGTGGCCGAGTGGCCGAGTGGAGTGATTCGGCTAAGGCTACGGCCGAATGGGGATTCGGCGATGGTTGTGGCCGAATGGGGATTCGGCCAAGGCTTATCAGACCAAGGGAGATTTGTACAGGGTTTATTAGGTCTCTGGGCGAGATTCAAGTCAGACCCGGATCATACTCGAGTTTGGCGATGATGAGCCCATTGGATTATCCCCGGAACAATAATGAATGGTTTTTTCAAGACTAAAATATTATTGTATTTTGATCAACTAAGTCCTGATAAAATGAATTCGATTAAAATGTGAAACCAAATTATTGTTTTCGTTCAATTCGATTTTTTTATTTAACAAAATCAAGAAACTTTATTTAATAAAAGCAAGCCCGTTGCCGTTATCTTCTTTTTCCACGTGCATAGCAGAACATGGACTTTAAGACGCAGTCAAAAACAACAAAAGTTATTTCGATTTTAATTGCCAGCCCTAGACCGGTTCACCAGCCGCAGAAAACTAGGACAGCGACCGAACCGGTGGCGAACCAGAGAGACGATAAAAGGCAAGAGCGGAGCGGAGCGAGCGAGAGAACCACCACCACGCCTTCCCTCCCCGCCTCCTCCCTTCACAGACGCAAACGTTCCAAGGGAACAAAGAGCGGCGGCGAGCATTTACGTTTTGATTCGATTGCCATTCTGGGCGACAAGCTAGTGAGATCGAAGCAGGCAAGCAGGCGGCGCTCCTCCGATTCATCTCCGTAATAGCTCGCTCGCACACCGGATTCCTTCCCCGCCGTGATCGGATTCCTTCCCCGCCGTAAGATTTCTGTTCCGCTCGCATCAATCTGAACGGGCCTTTAGGGTTCTGAGGTCTCCTCGATTCTTCCCGTAATCTTGGAGGAGAGGGGTGGAATTTCGCTCTGTTGTTTCCTTACCCTTGTACCCTTTTTGTTCTCATTTCCATTTTTAGCCTAGGGTTTGCCTTGCTTGATTTACCTGCAGTTGCCGTTTTTGGGAGTTTGACCTTGTTGTTGTTCTTCTTTGATGGTTTCTCGGCGGTGATATTTCCTTGATTTTATCGGTCATTGCGCCATCTTCCCATGGTTGTTTGAGATATTTGAATCCTGCTCCTCTTGAGAGAAGTGCGTCCCTGGAGGGGCTTTGTATGCGGAATCAGTGGATTTGGTAGATTAACTTTCCCACGATGGCGATGGCGTTTTGAAAAAAATTCACAGTTGTCCTCATCCAAGTAGTACGGTTGGATTCTTCTGATAGGATACTTAGTATAGGAAATAGATTCGTTGAATAAATTTTTTATAGATTGTCCAGAGGTAGAGAGCATTAGCTGTATATAGATAATGATCTATACTGCAAATGGATAGAGGTGAGCCTGCATTGGTTCCACAATGGTATAAGTTAGCAAATGGGAGCAATTCCAGCAATACCCTGCGCATCAGCACTTCCAAACGTTCTGGTAGTTGTTGCTATTCTTTCCTTATGATACTTATTCTTATGTTTAAAGTTCCTGTAAGTTGATCCTATTTCTTGGTTTCCTGTAGATGAAAATGGTGTGGAATGTGGCTCAAGGAGTAGATTACTCAGTCACCATGATAAGAATTTCAGGAGGAGTTTAAGCTCTAATGGGTCTATTGCTCCGGATAGAGGTAGCTCTGCCAAACTGCAGGATTACAGTAGTTTCCGTAGGTCTCGTGACAAAAACCAAGAGAGGGATTTTGATACCTGTGATAGACAAAGTAGGCCATTGTTGGTTGAGAATGGATTTGGCTATCACGACCCATTTCTAAGAGTTAGGGCTGAAAAAGATGCGTTGAGACGTTCCCAATCTACAATAGCAGGAAGACAATTTGACTTCTGTCCTAAACGACCTGTAAATAGTGGGAATAACATTGGTTCTGTGGGAAGTGTAATTAGAAGCATTGACAGAAAATTTGAGAAGGATTTTCCATCCCTTCAAGCTGAAGGCAGGCAAAACTTCTCAGATGCTATTGAGGTATTGTCTCCTTGTCCTAAGACTGCTGTCCAAAGTCTTCCTGTTGCAACTGCCATCATCAATGGAACTTCAGCTTTAGCTGAAATACCTGTACAAGTTGAAACTGATGGAAGTTTGTTTTCATCTGCAACTCGAAACACAATGGCAGAGGCATTGGCACAAAGACCTTCCCTAGTTGATAATGCTCTTCAGGTAATTTTTAAAATGCAGAACTGTTGCCTTTTGTTGTTTTATTACAGGCATGTGGTTTCCATTAACATGACATTTACATGTTATGTAGTCCTCTGTTGACACTCAGCGGATTGAAGAACTTATTCTAAAAAAATGCAAGCAGCTGATACCTGTGACTCCTGTACTGCCTAAAGTCTTGGTATAGCTTCCTGACTTGCCTTTTTCTTGTTGAAATATATTTCCTATTTTCACAACATCGATGAATGTTTGATCCTTTCCTTCATTATCTTCATTTATTTAGACGATCTTGTACACAATTGCTATCCATGTTGCTAAATGTTTTCTCTAATAAAATGATTATACATCTTGGGTTTGGATAATAAGGTATAGAGTAATCATTGTAGAGACCATGTAGGATAAAAAGTTTAATTTTACCTGCTTGTGCAGATTCTTATGAGACAAACAACTAAGTAAAATGTTATAAATGTGATTAGGAAATCTATTAGAAAGCTTTAACATAGGATTAGAAATTAATTTGCATGCATTGGTTTGTAAATTGTGAATGTGTGTTTAAGTGGAAAGGGAATTAAGGTTTTTGTGATCTTCTGGCATCCTTGGATCTAACATCAATGGAAACTTTTAGCTCTAGTTGAAACTCAAATTATTCTCTTTAGAATAGAGTGTTGTATCTTAAAAGCAACACATATGACAAGTTAGAATAACATAGTTCAAACTGTTCAAATGGTTTTATTAGATCACTTGGAAAGCAGGAACAAACACCCTATATCCATACAAGGCTAGGTAGAAAAAGCTTTTCACCTTGAACTGACCTATAAATTGATTCAAATTTACCTGATTTTGGGTTTCTGGTTGGGTTTAATTATTTTATTTCTTAGAATTTGAGTTTTAGGGTTTCCTAAAAAATCAACCTATTTCTTAATCCTTGTTCTACATATTGTATACATATATACTTTTTTTTTTGATAAAATCTATACATATGCATAATAATATTCTATGATTATATTTGATGATATATAATATATACAAATTATATGTTGTATACCCATACACATATAAAACCTTAAGTTTGCTTTGGTTCTATTTTAAAATAGCTTATTTTTTACCCTAAAATTTTGTTGGAATTTGAGGTGCCATCCCTATTCCCTTATTTTCCTCAATTTCCTTTTGATGCTTCCTTAGTTGATCGAGCACTCAATTTGTTCCTATGGTGTAACAAGTAATACTACCATTTATTGATGTGGTGGAAATCGATCGGTGAAGTAGGATGCTGAAATGGATGACAATGATGCAAAGGTTGAATGATGTGGAAACGATTGAAGTGGAGATTGCTGAGCCCAAGTAGCATATGTCCAACTCATACACATTAGAAAGAGCATCAAAGGGAGCCGAAGTTGTTTAGTAAAGCCCCTCTAATGCTTAAGTCACACAAAGGTGGATGTAGAAAGGTTGTAAAGACACTAGAGAGTGTATAACAATCTGAACCCCTTTTCTAGTGGATATATCCGAGTATTTATAGGTGGAGGTAGGTGAGAAATCATGTATGGGGATGACTTGTAACTGTAGGGGGTCATGTTTAAGCATGTCTTGGTTCATAGTGACAGACGACATGGGAGACCATTTACACATACGATCCATACTAGAGGGGAGCCATGTCTAGGCATGCAATGATGGGCAATATGGAGAACCATACCTAGGGATGGCTAGGAGAGCAACATCGAGAGCACAGGGCATAGAATTTGGGGAGCTCGAAGAAGAGAGCCCAGTTAGTGGGAACCCAGAGCATCAAATAGGCGAGCTCATTGAGCTCATGTCAGAGAAGAGCTTGGGGTGTGTTGATTGGGTGTGTTGACTGCTCCAGTAATTCTGCATATTCAGAGGGGAGAGCTCAAGGAGCTCTGCTGATATTACCCCTTTGGCTCCAAGAGATCATGACACACCAATCTAGTCTTCGAGGTCTGCTCCTAGCTAGAGATCTTCGAACACATAGGCAATGAGTTGTTCTCAAATAATGTCACTTGGGCATGGCAGGCTGATCTAGAACTAGATTTGTATCAGGGTATCAATGATGTATGTGGCCGTAGATGGATCTTGTTGTTAGATTGTTGAAAGGTGATCTTTTGCTCCTTTAATGCCATAATTAATTCAACTTAATTTTTTAGCATTTGCACTATCTTAGTCCCACTTGACTTTAAAACTAGCATTGGAGTGTGATTTGAATCTCAAAATTATTGGTGTCGCACTCCAATTAAACCCATTCTCATGGATGGGAATGACCATGTTGATGATGGAATAACCCAATCAGCATGTCCCTCATGCCAATCAAAGTACATCAAATAAGAATAATGATTCAATATGATTAAATATACTCCATATTTAGATTGATCTAAGTTAATAAAGAGGAGCTTGACAATTATTGGAAACCATAAAACAATTGTGCAAAAACATGAAGAACTAAAAGTGATTTTCATAAAATGTATGAATTCCAAACCTAATTGCAATTTGAAAAAAGTATAAATATGTAGGACAGCCTCCTAAGAGGCCAAACAAAAATATAACCAAGTCATGCAAGAGAAAAGAATATAAAAGTTATAATCTCTAAGATGAAATATAATGGATTCAAGGGGACAATACCCATATCTATATCTTGATCCAAGAGGGTTACCCTGGTCGGAAATTCTTAAAATATGTCTTGACTATAGTCATCACTTTGATCGCCGAGCTTAGAGAACTCTTTTGAACCTAAGGTACTTTGGAATCTCGACTCTTTATATCATACACAATTAGGTCAAGTCACGTTGAAACCAATTGTCACAAATCCAATCTTAGAGTAAATTTCCACAAGTGGTTCCCCTAACACTATAATTCATTTATGACAAACATGCTATCATATCCTTAAACCCTGCCAATGTTGGTCCTAAGCCCGGATGAAAAAGGGCGAATGTTGCATGTTAGGTGCCAGTCAATGTGAACTTTCAAGCAAATATTCAATGAATACTATCATATCCTTAGCTTGAATTCTCTAACATAACATCTCTTACTATTCATATGACATCATGTTTTCCATATCTTGCATAACAAGTAAATTTATAATTAATAACAAGTTTACAACTAAATGAGTAATAATGCATACTCTAATAAAATAAATACTTTAAGCACGACAAAAATAATAAAAGCTTATATATTTATATATGCATAAAGAGTCTAACATACATAAAGGGACAAAATAATCAAAGAAAGAGCTAAAATAGGCTCCAGCAAAATCCCACTATGTTAGTGTTCAAGTAGAGTTATAATGCATTACGACACTCAAACTTTTGACAGTTAAGCATGTCTCTATTTGAGGAATGAATTTCTACCTCAAGATATACCCATAACCTCTCTTCTAAGGTTAGGATGAAAAGCTTTCCCTCTTAGTTTTCTATTTTCCCACAACATGTCACTATTAATGAAACTACACATTTATTATGCAAAAACAATGATGGAATTTCCCTCACCGTTATCTAATCACACCAAAATCTCTCATTGTCCATCCATTGTTTGGTTAACCCATTCGTGAAGACTTTGGTCGTTGTTGCCGTTGTAGTTGTGTTCCAACTATTTGGAGTTGGCTATAAGGATTTGTCTTGTCATTTATCTCCATTTAAGTGTTGTAAGGTTATATCACTGGGTAATGCCCACTGGGTAATGCTCAGCTCATTTATATCATTTCATTTTACTAATTAGATTTTTTTGGTTTCCATTTACCTCCTCACTCCGTAATGCACCATTCTAATAGCACCTTGAGAAAATTTGGTTATCACTTATTTATTGAATATTCCAGAAACTCAATTTTTTGGTTTGTTGTCCATCAGCCATGTTTGTTCCTACTACTGGGATCAACTTGTAGATCTTTTTCCTCCATTAACCATTAAGCTCCATGTAATGCTACGTCGCACGTGATCTAGTATCAATTTGCTTGTTTCCTTGCCAAATTTTCATGTCTTGTCACAGCTGATTTTTAGCTTAAGGGCTTCGAACCTAATTTAAACTTTGAAGGTTTCACAATGGAGAATCTTCAAACTCAACTAAACAAAGATAAATGACATCAGTTTCTTACGTTTAGTTTGATGTGATGAATCCTTAATGATTCTCTTTGTAGTGTCTACTCAAATGAAACTTCAGTTATATCTATTTGGTGTTGTAATGTTAGTAAAATCAACATGATCTGTGCACAAGTATAATTAGTCCTTACCTTTATGGTAGGGCTAAAAAAAAAGATTTTTACCAAAGTAATGCAAAATAAGTATAGAGAAGGTATTAGAACCTTTAAAAAGAGTTGCCATCTGTGACTTGTGTTTGTGCTGAATACAAATGCACATCAAACATCTTATTTCATGTGGTGGGAATCTTGTTCTCATAAAGCGTATTATTGGCTGGATCTTAATTATCATGAAGAATCCTCAAATAGTCATATATTATAAGATTTTGAGTGATTACTCCAACAGATGAATACTGTGTAGTGTGTAATACGCATTGCAAAACTATCAGATGAATGCCAGAGATCCCTTTGTGAAATAGTGTGGTTAGAGTTATTGTTGGTCATGATATCTATGTTTATGCATTATGTATTTCAGAAATGACTTAAGATGTGCTGAATGTTTAATTGTTTTTAAAATTATGCAACACACCTATCTTCTATCATGAAATTGCAATCTGAAGCTGTGAGATGAAAAAGATATCTGTTACTATTAAGTACATTGCTTGTGCTGATTTTCCAGTTATTCATCCCCTATTATCATCTCATATCTTTTATGTGGAAATTATGTTCGAATGCTTGATTTATTCATCTTCTGCATTCTGAGGATCATCTGTTGTTCTCAGACTTGCAGCTTAGCAGAAAAGGCCAAAATAAAAAGTGCAAAGGGTGGAGGTGTAGATTTTAGTTCTTTTGCAAAGGGTGGCCAGCAGATAAACCTTGCCGGGCGAACACCAATAAGATCTGATATTGCAAAGGCATATCAAGCGGGAAACTTTCAAGTTCTTAACCGAGAGAAGAACATCATATCACCTACTGCTGAAGACAGTTCGAGTGTTGGCAAAGCCATTGCCTATGTTGGACTTGTTCCATCTACTGCAAGCCTTCCTTCAAAGGGCCAATCTGACCAAAAGAATAAAGGTGAGGGCAAAAATGGTGTGTTAAAGCGAGTTGTATCTGTTGGAGAAAGAAAACTTCTTTATCACGCCCAGAATAGGAATGATTTCTTCAATTTATTGAGGAAGAAATCATTAAATCCTTCAGGTTCTATTCGGGAGCCTGGCTGTCTTGGACCACCGGAGGACTTGCAAAATGCTTCCTCAGTCAGTGTACAGAACTGCCAACCTGGCTTGGATTTTTCAGCAGAAAATAAAAATCTTAGTACTGATGAGCCTGATCGACCATATGCTGACAATAAAGAAGCTAACTCATATTTAGACTCTGTTCCTGATCCGGAAGAAGAAGCTTTCTTACGATCACTTGGGTGGGACAAAAATGCCGGTGAAGAAGCTCTGACACAGGAGGAGATTGATGCTTTCCTCAAAAAGGTACTTTTCCGTTTGCCTTACATCAGTTCATTCATATCCTTATCTTTATATTTCTTGCCGTCCTTTTTTTGCAGTACGAAACGCAAGCACAAACACGGCGACCACGAAAGATTTCCATCAGCTAGATTTCATATCAGATCTTCCCAATTGAGATATTTAGAGAACATAGAACATGAGTTGTTTGAGTAGCAGATGGCGAGGATTATTCTGTTTTTTTTTTCTTCTTTTTCCTAAGTTTTAGATAAATGATGTCTTCCTTTTGTTATTGAATTTGTTATGTGGTTCTCTTCATCTCATCTCGTATAATTTTACAAGAATAGAGTTTACATTTTGAGTAGAGGCTTTTGATCCATGTAGATAAAAGATTTTATCAATATAAAAAGTCTACAGGGAAAAATCGTCTTTATATATTCACACGGAAGAATTTGGAGCTCGCCTTTGTTTTTTTTTCCATATTTTGTTGTTGAAGACTAGTCATGTTATGGTGTTGGGCGTGCCATACCTCGGTGCTCAACACGGGCTCAACCTGTGGACTAAAAAATAATATAAAATTTAAATTTAAAAATTAAAGATTAAAGATTAAAAAAATGGGAAACTATATATTGTGTGTGTGTATATATATTTTAAAAATATGTGAATATTATAAAATGAGTGTTTTTTTAAATTAATGTAAAAGAATAAATTATTGTAAGAGCTTTTTTTTAAAATTTTGTTGAAAGGTAGATGAAGAAGAAATAATAACACTGATTCTAAAGTAGTCATTATTGGATTATATAATAAAATAATAAAAATTAGTGAATCTATTCATCCGATCTTATGATCAGATAAAATAAACCTCATATGTAACTACAAGGTGATACTTATAATTTAGATTACTTATCTTCACACACATAATTTATTTTTATTGTAACTAATTTTAACAATCCCTTCCCTAGATCTCTCTTGGCAATTTTAACAATTAATCCCATATTGATGATGTGTGACAACTTTTTATGTCACAACTATAATTCCTTTTCTCTTAACATGAAACATGAAATACTAATAGAAGGATTAAATACATGGAAGATTAATAATAAAAATATTCATTTTAATCCACTAAACTGTTATATTCATTATACTTTGCCAAGCATTTATATTTAGATGAGTAAAATTTAATCATGTACTTATACTTAGTATCACATAATTAACTTACATTCAAAAATTATATAATTTGAAAGTAATTATTTTAGTAGAAGCATGACTTCCATCCGGATGCTATGAATTTTAACCAACATCATAAATTATCAGACTGTATGAGATTTAAATCATTATTGTCATAAAACACTCATCCTACTTTTTATCATCCCATCATAATCTTGAGGCTCAACTAAACCATTCTTTGTATAATAATCGTAGGCGGAGGCAAATTTTCAATTATTTGATTGAGGAAGTTTTTCAATTTGTTCTACGACTGCCTTGTCCAAACTTTCAATAATTAAACATAACACCCCAATCGATATTCTTAAGCTAGTGCCCGAGCAAGTCCACTTTCGCTGTATAATATTCTTTATATGTCATGTCATTTCCCAAACCTTCGTAAAATCTCACTGAAGAATTCTTTCACGTTCTGAATCTTAACAGGTAGACATTTATAAGCCTGTAAAACAAAGAAATGATGCAACGCAACTATGGAGCAAGACTTCCAAGTTTCTACTAGTCCAAGGAAAACGCTCCATCACAATACCTGTTAACAACATACAAGGAAAAATCATTAGAAATTGATTTCTATACTTTATCTAGCTCAAAATTGTCATAGTTAACAAGAATAAATAGAAACGTTTAAAGGAATGAATCATCTGGTATAGCATTCTTCAAGTCCAACAAATGATTTCTTTTTTCCTTTGATGTGATAATTATATTGTCATTTAACTATGTGCCTCACGGTGTTTTCATTAAAACCCACGCCAAATTGGAGGGTCGATTCAACTAGGAGAAGTAACAGAATTTAGGACCAATTTCAGAGTGATTTAGTTGTGAAAAATTGTGCACGGACCAACCATAAGAATATGTGACTTATGAGAAAAAAATTATTGATGTACGTTTGCTAAGGCTTGGGAAACAGTGAAAAAGAAACATGTATCACAAAGCACCTGTTGCTGAACTTCTCCACGGCATCAGATGCATAAAGGAGTGTCTCATTTGCCTTCTCCAACACCATGTACAATTCCCTCCCTCGTGCTAATTTAGCAATTAGCCATGCATTGTTCTTAGCTCTAATGCACATCTCAAAATTATTTTCGCAGTCTGGCTTTTCTCTATTTGCTCGAGCCTTTTTCAAATCAACCTCTTCTCTTAGATTATTAAAAGCAAGCAATGAATCCTGCAGGAAAACACCACAACAAATATTAGAGAGAAGTTTTTTAGCAAGGAACTGACTCCAACTGTTCTCAAGTTCTGATCAAACTCCTTTGGTTAACTAATTTCTTAAGCTAGGTTGAATGCACCAGCTGTTTAAAATGGTGGTTAGAAGTTCATGTCCATGTAAAAACTACAGTAGCTAAGTTTTGATAGGGCTCATAACCTCCTCTCTAACACTTTTCTCAGAGATATAATACAAGCAAACAGGAGAGCTGAAACATGTAATGAAACAAGGAAACTCATAGCACATGCACATGTAAGCATATCATATGTTTGTTTCAAGTGGTGCTAACTTTTGCAAGAGTTGTCACTTTTCCTGGGGGAGAAGCCCTTGATATGCTCCTATCCCTGTCAACCAGCAAGTAGCGATATCCACTAACATGATAAGCATTTTCACCACCAAATCCTTTAGATAGTTTCTCTTCAACATATACAATTTTCTCTGAAGCCTGTGAGCAACAAGTAAATAGAAGCTCAAATTTATCATCTGCAGGACAATTATACAGTCATGTACTAGCAAAGGCAATATCAAGCAAGGAAAGAAGTGCCAAGAATTTATGATATAAATAACAATGGCCAAAAGGAACATGATTTTATAACCAGTTTTACAGATCCAACGATATAGATGTATGTATTATGAACTTTTCAAGACGACCTAAATCTATATAACCGAATGCCAGAGGAGCAACAAATCAATGATAATATTGTCCCAATACACATAAGAATAGCATATAAGTCAGCAACAATATTAAGTCTGTATACACATAAGAATACTGCAAGCGTACAACTAATGATTGTCAGCTGTAAACATGAACCTAAAAGAATCAGATCTCCTACTATCTGACAAAAATTATATGTTGGTATCAGCAGTATACCTCCTCAAAATCACAATTGTATATTGGAATCAGGATTTTCTAAATACAGTGTCAGGAGATGTGAGGCTGATCACTTTCTTTCAGTGATAGGTTAGATTCCAACAGTAAGAAATCATAACACATACTGGAACTGGCATTGCCAAAAACATTCTAAGAAATAAGGCAGATGAATGTAAACTTCAAGTTACATGAGTCATTATTCAGTATTCCTTTGTTTTTTTAATTTATGCTTTGAAAACCCAAAGTCGATTCTTGAATAACTACTTTTTTCTTATATTTTAGTTTTGAAGAGGCAGAGAAATTAGAAAGAATATTCAAATATTGGAAACTAAATAGATTAGCATCCATTCAATATGGACAAGTGACAATGAGATAATGAAGCCAAAAACAAAGCTAATTAGTACAATATATAAAATGGTACCAAAGGAGATTGAACTAACATTTTCCAAAAATTGTTTTTTAGCGTGAGATATCCCCGTCTCTCCGTCTATCAATGTGCATACAGGTATGAGGAAAATAATTGTGAGGTTCCGATGCTGATAGACACAAAGATACACTTGCTCTTCTGTTTGTTGGAGCCACACTATTGGGGGAATATCAACTAAATTACCAACTTCACCATGAATGCCACTAACAAGAAAGCCATCTTTTCCTTTAGACCATTTATCAATTTGAAGAAGCCTCGCTGTGTGGTATGTCTGAGCTTGCCCTCTAGGGGAAGTATTACAAGATC
This sequence comes from Curcuma longa, assembly GCF_044706935.1. Classification (NCBI taxonomy): domain Eukaryota; kingdom Viridiplantae; phylum Streptophyta; class Magnoliopsida; order Zingiberales; family Zingiberaceae; genus Curcuma; species Curcuma longa. Next base: position 23,459 of record NW_027431155.1, on the reverse strand, counting down.
CATCCTGATAATCTTCTACTGAAGATCCAGTATTTAGGGAAGCAGATCTAACAGTAATATTTGAGGAAGAAACTCCTTTCCTTAAATAGGACCAAGAACTTGTCTTGGAGGACAAAGCATGCAGTGTTAACCTCAAAACAGCATAAGTAAACATGTTGGCAGTGTCACCCTAAAAGGAAAACCAAGCAAGTAAGTTTCCCAAGACATAAAAGATTGTATAAACTTCAACCACACACATCATCCATGATTACCACAAACTTAACAAATGAACTCTCAGAAAAGTATATGAGAAACAAAAACATACAGGGGAAAGCGTTGTTGATACTAGCAGATCTTGAAATAATATAATTGAGTTGCACGTTATGCCTCCGATGCATGAAGACCCTATGACTGTCGCAAGTGACTGCAGAAAGCACATGAATATGTATAAGTAACAAATAGAACCTAATATATTAGATATTCATTTACAGTCAGTTGTTATGAAGCTTCAAGTCAAGTACAACCATTAGTTTTTATGATCACAATATGAGAAAAATACCAAGTAATAATATATTATATAATGAATAAAACATAACCATTTGTTAGAATTTGTATTAGCTGTTATCAGAGTTAGTATTACATTTTGAATACGTTTAGTACCACATTGCATATGAACCCTATAAATCAAATAATGCAAGATTTCATCCCACTCAACATGGTGTCAGAGTGAGATCTTCTACTAGGTTTAAGATTTCTTACATCTATCCTCTTGGAGGGAAGCCACAAGTCTAATATTGTTAGAGGTATTAGATTAAGAATTATTGGTGCTTGGATTTAGTTTCACATTAGTAATTTTGGGTTTAGGTTTTAGCATGAGTCTATATATACCCATGTAATACTTATCTCATTAATGGAAGCAATGGAATGTCTTCCTATCCCTAAGTTTCTGCATGACATTATAGCCGCCTTTCAAAGAAAAATTGTAGGCCTCTCTCTCCCTCTTACTAGAATAGCTTTGAGGAGACTAGGTGTACAAGTTCACTTAACCAATAGAGGTCCCTTTTCATCCACGTGCCTCTTTATGTACACAAATCCTTTAAAGCTTTGAAGCCTTCAATCGTTACTGCCTCTTCTAGCTCTATGCCCTCTCTCACATATATTAACTTCCATATTCTAAGGGTAGATAAAGATAGGAGCCTCCGCTTGAGATTTCCTCCATATGCAACAAGCTACAGCCACCCTCCATGCATAGGTGGCCATTGTTACCATATCCATGAGTGTGTCCTGAGTGATGCTTAGCCTCTGCCAATGTAGAAGCTATCATAGGGCACTCCCTTTGTTCTCAATCATTCTCCCGCAAAACAAACCTCCAAATCCAACCTCACCTTCGAATTGGTTCCTTATCATGCAAAGTATTCATTCTTCTCACTCTCAATCTTAGAGTTCATGAGAATGCAATAGAGGAGTAGCAACTCTCCTTTCGAGGACTAAAAGCAATGCTAGAACTTGGCAAAGGGAAGCATTGCTACTGCTAGCCTTTGCTCGTAATGTAAACATCTGCCTCCGATTGCTATGAAGCCTTAAGAGGGATGCAAGCATGACTTCTACTAACTTTGACTCATGACTAGAGAGATTGGTGATGAGGGATCACACCCACATCGTACAAGTGTGTTTCTAATTTTATTATTATCAATCTAGTTCATATTTTGCTTATGAGAATTTCTCTAGTTTATGTAACAAGTTAGACATAAATCCACTGAATTGAATCTCTTTAGAAATATCTTGTCACATGGTACCTTGCTCTACTCCTCTTTTGAAACTTAGTCACACGTTAGTGGCACTAGTGAGTTTTTTTTATTATAAGTCTACATAAATCCATGTAATTGATATCAATTAGTGGATGCAATTGAACATTATCCCTACCCCCACCCGCCACCCCCCCCCCCCCCCCCCCCCCCCCCACCCCCCACCCAACAAATCTATAAAACTAAAATTCCTTTCATTATCCACCATCGTCGAAACCTTAATCTTGTTTCATCTCTAAATTTTCATCACATCCATCACCTTTAATCAATTAATTTTCTATCATATGAATACATTATATTTTGACTACAAATATTGTTGCTTGAATGTGGCTTCTCCTTTATGGTGGATGCCTATGAAATTTGCCACGATAGCCAATGCATCTACACAACCCTACAATGTCACCTTCACCATTATCGTGGTACCTCTAAAGATCTAAAGGGATTGTGTCATTCCAATCGTCACTAACCTCTTTCTAGTCATCATTGATATAGAACAAATTCTTAAGGCATTTACAATGATGTAACAAGGGCATATGCTACATATGTTTTCCCTACAAAAATAGAGGGTTGAGGAAGACTTGACTAGTCCACAACACTACATGCCTCCAATAGTATCACGGAACCATTGTCGACCATAACACTCCATCATTGACATGCTTAACTAGATAAATTGTTTAGTGGGAATGAAGATAGTGTTGTACAATGCCAAAAGCAATATGAGGCAAACAATCAAGATTTTTACCCTCCAATTGTCACCAACTTCTCTTATTTACTTCGCCTTTGGCTCATTGCATGATGTACAACACCAAGAAGCACCAAAATCACCAGCTGTTATTACTTTGATCATTATTAACTTTGTTTACTCCACCTCTATCCACACTAGACCATGTCCAGTAGCAACAGATCCAAGTAGCACCCAATTGGAAAAAACAACTTTAGGTAAAAAGAAATAAGGCAGGGAAATATCTTTAAAAGAATAGAAGAATTGGGGACAAGTTTAAGAAATAGAGAAAGAGAAAAATATATAAAAAAAGTGAGAGACTGATGTTAGATTAAAAAAAATAAAAGAAAAGGTGAGGAGCTTATAGATTTCTAAAAAAGAGAGCATGATTAAGAAAAGTAAAGAAATAGTCAAAATAATATCGAGTGAGAGGAAGAACTCTTCCTGTTTGATTCATGTTGAGATGCCACAAGTTTCAATTACATATCCTTCAATTGTTTTATGTGTATAATCTAGGTTCCTTTTCCATAATCCTTCTCCTCTCAAACTAAACTAACAAGCAACTAAGTGTCTTCCAACCATAGTAATTAGAACGGGATTGAACATCAAACCAAAAAAAAAAAACAGCTTTGGGACAACAATTCATTAGTTGAGCCAATGGGTCAACGTTGAATAGCAAATCAAACGTGGCAAGTTAAACTGAAAACTAAGAATTGGGTAAAAAACTAATATAAACATATCTATTTTCTAGCCTAAAAAATGGAAAAAATTCAGCAATTATATGCTGTTGATTTCTACAATGCAATATGAACATGACAATTTTAACATAAAAAAGATTTTAAAATGTGTAGAAAGTTCCACTATAGTTTGTGTAAGGTTTAGAATTTGGAAACTTAAGTCACAAAGGGGCGAATTCATTGCTAATATTTCTACTCAACAAAGGGGTTAATCAACAAGACGTGAAAGTAAAGATAGAAAATGATATTACAGGAGCATTTCAATAACACTTATAAAAGCATGGAAAGCTAAATAACAATTGTGAAACTAGAAGAGAATTTTGAAAAAAAAAATTAAAAGTTTAGAGGAAAATTAAATTTGTCTCTATTTTTACTATTATTGATTATTAGATTGTATCATTGATTCTTTTAAATTGTAAAAAGATAATTTTATCCATTTAGAAAGTATATGAATGGGTTGATCAAACCAGCCAACTTTTCTAGTTTGACATAAATCTGCTAGTCCAATTGATCTATGACTTATCATATACAAAACAATATAAATAAAGACGGAATCGAGAATCTGAGTGTGATTTTCATAGGTCAGCCTGACTGATCTGATACAATTTTGACAACTATGTTTCAACCATTTAACTTTGATGATCACAACTTTGGTGAGATTAATTATTGTTTGAACTTTGGTTTCAACATCTCTTTTAATGGCAAACAATTTGGCCTCTTTTCAGCATACCCCTTCGTAAAGTAGACAATTGAAACAATGATCTCACATTTGTCTACCATCACTTACCTCTGTTGATTGTGATTTTGAAAAGATTTCTCAGCTAAAGTATATAACTAATCTATCTTTTTAGAATTGCTACCAATATTGATAAGGTGTGGTTAGCTAGTTCATAGAAGTTGCCACTAAAGAAGCTACAAGGTTACAATGGTAAAAGGTGTGGATTGTTCGCTTCATTGCTCTAGGAAGGCTTGCAACAAGTTGAAAGGTCAAGATTAAGAGGGAGGCGCAGTGATGAAAAAAAGTCTCACTAGTAGTTAACTTCTGTGGGAGAAGGAAACATTACACAAGGAACTCTTATGAGGGTTCTCACATGCTAGGACAATGGAAAAGCCACACTCTAATGGATGAGCCTAGAATAGAATCAGTACAAGGCAACAATAGCTTGGGCCAACCAATTACCAAGGAGGAATTGTTTTATTTGCTACAATAAGGAGGGATCGAGATGGGGGAAAGCGTAAGATTCAGGAGGCGCTGTGTTGTGCAACAACAGGGAAGAGATGCACCCCTGAAAGTGACAAACAATGGTTGGCAATCACAAGTTGGGCATATGCATGGCTTAGGTTGTGGCAACAGGGGGAGACGATGCACACCACACTTGGAGGGAGAATGGGTTGCCACATTGTTAGTGTGGGAAGGTGAACAGTGGATGGAAAGAGGAAGCATCAAAGGTAGATGGACTAGATTTAAGAAGTGAATTGAATACTAAACTAGGAATTTCATTTCGATGGCACTAGGAGATCATATATGTTATACAGAATCAACAATAAAATTTAAAACTAGATCATGATTCAATTTATTTATTAGTACAGTTTATTTGATTTTCCTATTTTATTTGCACCAAGTGTACATGCCATAGTTTGTTGTCATAGGTCCAACTGACTTTAAACAACATGGTTGAGATAAACATCATACCTGAGGAGCGGAAGGAAAACTCAGAGTCGTTATAAGAAGAAATAGAAGATGGATAACTATTATACCAATACTGGAGACCACAGATGAAAGCAAGAAACTCAATGAGCAGTGTTGTGGCAGAAACTTGCAGCCCCCACGTGTCCCATGTGGTCGAGAGTCATATTGAGCTGTCAGTCAAAATCAAAGTGGGTCAAACTACCCAAAAAGAATCGGACTCGGCCCAAAAGGAGCTTAGGCCAAGTCGAACTTGCTCAGTGCACTGATCCCAAGGAGTTGAGTTCGCTCGGGAACAGGCCAGTTAGATCTTCTCTTCGACTCGGTCTTAGGCGCAGACCTCCTCCTTGACTCGACCTCAGCTGCCCACTTCATCTCCAACTTGGCCTCAGTAGCCAACTTCACCTCTAACTCCGTTTCAAGTGCAGACCTCCTCCTTAACTCGGCCTCAGCTGCCAACTTCATCTCCAGCATGGCCTCAATCATCAACTTCACCTTCGACTAGGTCTCAATCGCCGACTTCATCTCCAACTCAGCTTCAATAGCCAACGTCATCTCCGACTCGGCCTTAATCGCTAATTTTGTCTACCCTCAAGGCCATTTAACATCGACCTTACCTCTTCTCTGCCATCGGTTCAGACCCACACCCTACATGGCCCACTGAAGATGCGGGGGTGTAGGGACAAGGAAGTGACATGATTGTTTCATTCATAGGATCGTTTCTCCCGGAAGACGTGAAGAACAGTAGCGCATATCCCGGAACATGTAGGTAACAGAAGCGCACATCTCGGAACACGTGATAAACAGATGCACACGCCCCGGAGAACGGACACATTTATAGCTCTTTAAAAGGTCACGGGAGCAAGTATGCACACACAAAAATCCTACTTTTTAGACAATTTTACTTCTGGGAGAAAAAACCCTAACTTGATCATCGGAGTGGTTTGCCAGGAGCCACCCCCGGTGCTATTCTAACCTTTTTTGGAGTGTTTTTTAGGTATTTTTATCCCCCTCCACAATGATCTCTACAGAGCGTGCACATCAGCCTATTCGTTAACTGGTGACTTGACTATCCATGGTATTTGGTCGAAACAAATAGCAAGTCAGCAACAAATCAATATGAACACACCTAAAAGGGAGGTCTTAGAAAATTAGAACACCACATGTACATGACATTTGATGCATATAATATCTTGGATTTTTTTTATGTTTTTAGTCTAAAAACATTATATCCTTGAAGTTTAATCAAACTGTTACGGGGATAATCCGAGGGGCCCTTGGTCGAACTCGAGTCCAAGCCTGGTCCCACTCCAAGGGCCTAGCCAGCCGAATCTATGAACTTGATTGACCAAGTCACTTTCTATAGATGGGCGCCCATTCGGTCATCCACTGACTGAATCGCCCATTCGGTCACCTACTGACCGGATCGCCCATTCGGTCACCTACTGACCGAATCGCCCATCCGGTCATCCACTGACCGAATCGCCCATCCGGTCATCTACTGACCGAATCGCCCATTCGGTCATCCACTGACCGAATTTCCCATTCGGTCATCTGCTGACCGAATCGCCCATTCGGTCATCTGCTGACCGAATCGCCCATTCGGTCATCCACTGGCTGAATCGCTCATTCGGTCATATACTGGCTGAATCGCCCTATTAGTCATGATTTCTGACAAGCCTACGCCCCTATTAGTCACTACTATTACTCCGCTGTCTGCACGGATTGTGACAAGATAACACTTTACCGGCGATGGGACAAAGAATTCGATTGTTCCTGACACCTCATTAATCACGATGGGACATTCCTTAATGATGACGTGATAGGTATGCACGCTCATCTACCCCTTAAAAGGACCACTCCCTCCAGCAGGTAAGGGCTCTCTGAACATCTACCCTTCTTCTACGCTCAAGCTACTGTTCATCACCTTCTTCCTCCCACCGTCCCTAACTTGAGCGTCGGAGTGGTCGCGCCAGGGCACCCCCTGGCCTTACCACTGACGTTCTCTGTGTTCACAGGTCCTGAAGCCCCTAGAGCTCGCGCCGCTTTCTGCTCATCCTTCTATTCCACCCCTACGGCGAGGAAGGTCCGGTGACGTGTCCAGAAGCACTTTTCAACCGGAATATATTTTTGGCGCCATCTGTGGGACCAGGCTTGGACTCGAGTTCGACCAAGGGCCCCTCGGATTATCATCCCTTGTTGGTACTCTTTTTATTTTTCCCTGCTCTTTATGTTTTCTCGGCTGATGCATATCCGGTCTAAGTTGGAGGAGTAGTGGGGTCAAGCCTTAGAGAAGAGATGAGTGAAGCTTAGCTTGAGAGGAGACCGCGAGAAAGCTAAGCCCTGTTCTAGCGCGGTGAGGGGACTATGTCCGAGACCGTGTGCCTTGGTCATTCGGATTCAACTATGCCCGGCGGAGTGAGGCATGCCGGCAAGTGGTGAGCGAGTCGTTCGAACGGCTAGCGGGATGGCCAACTGTGTGCCGTTTCCGAGTCGCCAAGCGGGCGATGAAGCAAAAAAGACAGCGCGGCTTCATGCCTTGACTAGTCCGGGTGTCCAGGGAAGAGGGCTGAGCTCTCGTCGGATTATGAAGGGAGGCAGACGTGAGCAATGGCTATAGCGATCCAAACCTAGTCTCACTTGTGCGGAAGGAGTGCTGCGACTGGAGGGGCCGGACCCCAAAGCCTGATCCGTTACCACTTCTGAATCGGTAGGGTGATGGCGATGACGAGGGATGAAGACAGGCGTTGGCCTGACTTGCAGTGGTGCCGATGGCGTAGGTCCGAGACCTAAATAATGTCGATGGCGTAGGTCCGAGACCTAAATAATGTCGATGGCGTAGGTCCGAGACTTAAATTGTCTCAATCCACGACTATGTCCGAGTCGGGAGAGTAGTGTCGAATGGCCGAAAAGCTTTGGCATGGGGAGGACCTGTAGAAGCATCACTGTTATTAAGTATAGGAAATGCAATAAGACATACAGTGAAGTTTGGCGCTTAAAGATGCTAAGTATGAAAAGGCCGGAGATGCGTGGCGTTCCATGGCCTGATCAAGTCCTTGCCATCAGGATCGATGAGGTAGTAGGCGCCAGAGCTCGTCTTCTTGTTCACCCTGTAAGGGCCTTCCCATGGCGGCTCGAGTTTGCCCACGTCGCCCGCCGGCTTCGCCTTCTTCCACACTAAGTCGTCTACTTGGAAGGATCTGGGGATCACTCGCCTGTTGTAGGTGGCGCACATTCTCTGTCGGTAGGCTGTGAGTCGAGAGGCGGCTCAATCTCTGTCTTCCGTGACAAGGTCTAGTTCCATCCTGCGGTGTTCACCGTTGTTTTCGTCGTAGAGCCTTCTCCTGTCTGATGGGACTCCTACCTCCATTGGCACTACGACCTCTCCTCCATACACCAAGTGGAACGGTGTCATGCAGGTGTAGTCTAGTCAGTTCGAGCAACGACTCAATCTAGTCAGTTCGACTTATGCTTCCTTCGACTAGACTAGCGGGGAGGCTTATGTTACAGGAATAACCCATGAGGTCCCCCTGGTTCTACTCGAGTCCGATCCTGGTCTCACCCAAAGGCCCATCGGCGGCATCTTTCGGCTTGATTGACCAAGTGCTCTCTCTCTCTACTCGTTCGAGGAAGCCATTGAATGACATCACATTCGGCCTTCAGCATGAGCGATTGAATGGCCTCCCCATTCGGCCATCTCATGTCTCCATTCGGCCATGTCCTCATTCGGCCATGTCCCCATTCGGCCATGTCCTCATTCGGCGATGTCCCCATTCGGCCACGTCCTCATTCGGTCATGTCCCCTCATTCGGCCATGTCCTTATTCGGCCATATCTCCATTCGGCCATATCCTCATTCGGCCATATCTCCATTCGGCCATGTCCTCATTCGGCCATGTCCCCATTCGGCCACGTCCTCATTCGGTCATGTCCCCATTCGGCCATGTTTCCATTCGACCATATCCTCATTCAGCCATGTCCCCATTCAGCCATGTCTTGCCCTGCTCTGCGCTGCTCCGTCTGCTATGCGTGGTGCGCTGTCTGCTCGAGCCACGCATGTGCCAGAGGCACCGTCGCAGGCTCTGCGTGCCCTGCTCTGCGCTGCTCCGTCTGCTATGCGTGGTGCGCTGTCTGCTCGAGCCACGCATGTGCCAGAGGCACCGTCGCAGGCTCTGCGTGCGCTGCTAGCCGGTCACCACCCTTGCCCTTCAAACCTCCCATCAAGCCGAATCGTCGGATCGCCCCACAGTGCCCTGGCATATCCCATCATGACTCTGACAAGCCCACACCTCCATTTATTACCACCATCCTTCTGACACCCGCATGGGCAATGACAAGATGACTACTTACCGGCGATGGGACAAGGAACTCGATTGTCCCTGACACTTCATTAATCATGATGGGACGTTCCTTAAATGATGACGTGACATGTATACACGCACATCTCCCCTTAAAACGACCACTCCCTCCTACACAGGTAACTTCTTCCACTTCTACTCCTATAAACGCTCAAGCTCTTTCTGTTACTGTTCATCTTCTTCCTCCCGTCGTCCTTGACTTGAGCGTCGGAGTGGTCGCGCCAGGGCACCCCCCTGGCCTTCCTACTCACGTTCCTTGTGCTTGCAGGTCCTGGAGATCTTACCGCACTCAACCCATCTTCTTGTTCCACGCCGACGACGGAGAAGGTCCGGTGACTTGTCCAGCCGCTAGTTTCAACCGGAACACAAACGTTCATCATGCATTAGAGAGATTAATTGGGTTGAAGTTTAAAAAATGATAAATCCCAGTTAGTCCCATTGACTATCTCTGGGGGTGACCGGCCCGGCCCCACGGAAGTTTAAAATGATAAATCCCAGTTAGTCTCATTGACTATCCCTGGGGGTGATCGGCCCAACCCCACGGAAGTTTCCCACCAGCCCAGCCCTACGGAAGTTTCCTATCGGCCACCAAGGTAAATCGCGAAGTGCACGCAGCGGCCAGCCCAGACGCCCAACATCCTTTGATTGCGCTCCCCATTTGGAGGAAAATTCCTGCAAATACGCCGTAACTGGGGATCGAACCGCAAGTGCCTGGGTGACAACCTGGATGTCCTACTGCGACACCATGGCCCCGGGGACAATTGGGTTGAAGTTTAATCAAACATTCATCATGCATTAGAGAGATTAATTGGGTTTAAAGGTTGGATTTGAAGTTGAAATAATTTAAATAAAGCTGGTTTGAAATGTTTAGTTGTCTTTTTATATATATTAGCTCGATTCAATTTGGGTGGTCCTTTGGTTCTTTTAGGTTGTGGCTAAGTGGTTTGAATGTTAAATTCAAGCTAGGCTTGAATTGGATTCTTGGCGGTGTTGAACTTCCCCCATCTTTTGACTGTTACTCAATCACTCCCACCTCTTGGGTGACAAGCTTCTTCTCCCCTCCCGACAAACCCTCCCTAAGACCTTCCAAGTAGGCAGCAGCCTCCCCCTTGTAGTAGCCATTGTGGAGGACCAAGGACCTCCATTGGGAGTCTTTCTTCTCCAATTTTAGGTGATTTTTTTTTCTCATTTGCTTCTCTTTTCTACAGATATTGTAGACCCATGTTGTGCCCTCAAGTTTCCCCTTCTAGTAGAGAAGGTGTGAGGGCTTTAAACCCTTAGCTATTTGATGACTCTTTTTCACTTAGGGCAGCAGAAATATGGTATTCTAGTAGCCCTTTCAAGTAGTGGGTGCCTATTCTAAAGATACTTTATAGATTTTAGGAATTCTAGGAAGTCAATAATTGTTCATGTTAGAGTAGAAAAGGTTACCTGTTGTGTAGGATCTTGTTGGATAGTTAAGGCTTTGGAATTGGCTAAACTTCCCTACCTACAAATCCAAAGCAAGGTAAGTGTTGGTGATTTTTGGTTTGATGAACCAAAATTCAATACTAAAGTTCAGCCATATTTTAGATTTGTTGTGCGGAATTGTTAAGGGGAATTCTTAGTTCAAAATAAGTGGACTTAACGGTCCTTCATCAAGGTGGCTGTCTCTTGTTTGTCTTCTTTTATAAGATGCTCTTATGCGTGACTAATATTTGATACATATGTAAATTACAAACTTCAATTGTGATCCTATTTTAAAAAGAGACCTGAAATGATAGTTGTAAATATTAATATGTGAGAGAATGTTTATCTAGGAATTCTACTTTATTTTATGAACATGTAATTCGATGGGATTACATATGCAGAAATATATTTAGGGAGGATTTTATTTCAAAATATTTTGGAGGGATTTACATGAGTATGTAATTCCTGAATATCTATTATCTTTACTAACTCTTTTCCTTGTTGATACGTGATCAATTTCTTGCTTTACTTTTTTCTGTCAAGTTGAATACTGATGGACCACCTCTGTGGATACATCTATATTAGATTATTAAGCATATTGATGATGAATTGGTTAAATTTCTGAAATCCCAAGAATGGCTAACTTAGATTAGTCCTGATTTAATTATCAAAACTGAGAATAGACGGAACAAGTTTAACTGGACTAAAACTCCAAGTAACAAGAATGAAGGATTTTCTAATGGTGACTAGTATTAAAGAAGAAATAATTGGAAGGGTGAAGGGGTGAAGACTACTAGTCAGATTATCTTATCTTCGTCATTAGCTCAATGTAAGCTAAGTGGGACTTCATTCTATTCACACTCAGGTAGGTTTTCAGCCCATTTCTTTCTTTTGTTTTTTTTTACTTCAGCAAAGTGCAGTAGATGAGGCATTGACCTATCTGCACTTAAGTAGGGTTTCATCCGTTTATATTATATGTCAGGGCTTTGACCAATGTATACGATGATACACTTTGTAAATTGATAATGTTGGCTACATATAGGGTTCATCTAACTGACAAGAAGGTACTATGTCGATTCCCTTAAACTTGATTAGTTGTTGATAATCTTAAGGTAATAGATAGTGATAATACAAGCTTGGTTAATTGCTGATAACTAAAAGCTTGATAAATGGTGATAATATATAGTCAGTTCATTAATTGAAAGTTGGATAAAATGGAGATAAACTTTAACTTGATATTGTTATTTGAATTCTTCTAAAGATATATGATTTATGCACATATATTCTGAACCCGACATGCACATTGTGCTCGATTTCTAATGTTTTTTACCAGCCGTTGTAAGTTGATTATTGAGGTGGTTGTGCCTTTGACGGTGATTTCTCCTTTGCAATACATGGTTAAGTTGTTTGCTTTGAAATTACTATATGTCATGTGTGCCAAGCAAAGTATACCTTTTAGTAGACTGAACTTGAGTTGGGCATGACAATTGTAATCCAAAACATAGTGTAATACTGACTAAAGTTCTAAGAAAAGCATTTGTATACTAAGCAATATGAATTATTCAAGATGAAAAGGGTGCGTTGGACAAAGCACATAAAATAATGAAAGAACCATCAAAAATTAACTTACAATCAGGTAGCACCTAAATTATTTCCTTGTTCTATATCATGGTCTTCTAACTCCTAAGATCATTGCATACCTGAACTTCAATAGCCACTTCGCGGGAAATTGTTAACATTTGGACCGTTCTCCGTTCCTTGAGACAATCACGAAAGGTTGGCACTTTGATTTTCTTGCTAATGCGAAAGTCTGCTTTAGCAATATGTAACATAGAAGCTCTAATAAGGTACAGAAATTGAGCTCATTCGCTGAATACTGGTGATAGAACTTAGGAGATGTCAATGACACTGAGCACAAATATCACCTGTTAAATAGTCGGTGATAAACGTGTACAAACAGCTGCGAGCAAGTGCACCACTGGGTTGTTTATCAAGTATGCTTTGCAAGGATCCATTGAACATCGTGAAGAGAGAATGTATTTCCTTGAGTATGTCTTGCAAGGCATCACACCTCCATATAGACTCACTGTCCTTAATTTTCTCCACTATCTGCACTACCAGAAAATTTTTCAACAGTATCAATGGTAACATTTGTTTGTGGAATATAAATGTCATTTAATCTAATCATGATAGTTCCTCTAATGCAACTTTATCAACTTAAAAAAAAAAAAAGGTTTTCCCTCCATGAAGGTAAATGACGTAATCAATATAATATAGGCAGCTTAGCAGCAAACAATTTTTTATAGCTCATCAACATAATATTATAATATTATTGAACATAAGTCACATGAACAGAGACAAAAATATCAAACAAAGGTATCTTAGAAGGGGCCCTAAAATTTAGTTATATATTTCAACTGTAATGAACAATGATGTGGGCATGTTGCTTGTGACAGTGATTTCTACTGGGCATTCTTCACAATCTCATATGAAAGAGCACAAGAAATAATTATTCATACATCTGAAAAATAGGGAATGTATCTTCAATTCTCAAATTTTTTGGCATTCCAATAAGTAATAAGAATGAATTAACAAGAAAGTAGAAAGTTAGTTTTTCCCTTCTTATACTGTCATGCATGTCATTAATGCATCATCCACTTAAGTCACAATTAAAAGAGCATTTGTGAGTTGGTAGTGCTTAAACTTAGATATGAGACTACTTCACACTAGCTCACTATCATATGCAAGCAACTTAATAACATCAACATGATAATAGAATGCATACCAAAACCATCCATAGATCCGGCTCTGCTTGATAGAACACATGTGAGTGTCTCTCAGCTTCAATGACCTCACAAGCTGCATCAGGAGAAAAAAGTCTGCAAACGATTAAAGAAAGTAAAGCAATGACCAAATTCGAGACTCAAGGTGCTATATTGTTATTCCTAAAAATAAGAAGGGGACAGCTAAGATATACATTAAGTGTGTGAAGCAGGGATTGTGAAACCAAAAATTAGGGAAATGAATTGAAATCCATATTCCTGACACACAATAAAAGACAAACCTTGTGAACGTAATCATTCCACCTGAAAGCCCTATGACAGATAATTGCACAGAATAAGGGCAATCTGGAGGATAAAAGAACAATATTTTATCTAGCTCTTGCCCTTCGTGTTGTCCCCTTCTCGAGTCAAAAACGCATAACTGGATGCCTTCATTAGCATCCATCGTAGATGGCAATCCCATTGCTATTATCAATCAGCAACTCAGAAGTCAAAGATGAAAGTAAACAATCAGATGTATTAATCAACAAGTGGCATACAAACATATGGAAGGCACATTCATTCAAATATATTCATTTTAAAATTAGTTCATCTCAGCTTGAACTGGATAGACACCTTTAGCAGTCATCCTAACAAGCAAGTCTCTTCTCAGCCTAAGGCAATCAAAAAACCTATTTTCACTTGAACTATTGGAGCACTCACTCCGGAATTTTGAGGATTTGGCTTTTCATACCCATGTTAGAATGCAAAATTTACTGCTCTGTGGTGTTGCAGTTCCTTAAAACCTAATTGTAAGCCTAATAATCATAAGAGATTGCAATCTATTCTAGTGCAACCATCCTGAATTGATCAAAATCAGGAGTTACATTGCAGATTCAATTAAGTATGAATTGAAAAAGTAAAGGAAATTTAACATAAGCCCAATTGAAGTGCGGGTAAAATTTGCTAGTTAGTTAAAATACAGCAAGCTCAAGTGCCTGAAGCAGTGGCATCCAAAAATGAGTACATGGCCATAAGGATAAATTTGGGACCTTGATTTTACACTGCAAATTATATGTTGTTTATGTATTGAATCATCATCACCAACTCGTACCTTCCTAGCGTGGCCGCTATGCCTTCCGACCAACTAATATTCTGCCAAATCTGAAAATAAAGCTGCCTCAAAAAATATTAGAACGGCCCAACAAGAGTACAGGAAGAGAGGGAAGAAAGGATGAATCTTAGATTAAGTCTTCGCTCGTCTCACACGAGGTTAGGAATTGAGGGAAAGAGTGGTGAGGCGATTGGATAGCGACGTGGGAGATCGGAGACGTGGCGATGAGGTCAGGGCTCTGGCGGCGAGGCTGAGGCTTCGGCTGCGAATTGCTCAATGACGGGGCGGCGAGACGAAGGAGTCGTGCGAGGGAGGAGGGAAAGGCCGTTGGGAGGGTTAGGTGAAGAAGGGAAGGTCAGGGATCGCGTCGGTGTGTTGGACGGGAGCTGGGAAAAAATAATAATAACAAAAATTAAAGTCAAAATGTTGAATTTTATTTTTATTTTTTATTTTTAACATAGTATAAATAATTTAAAATTTATAAATTATTATATTTAATACTAAAATAATTTTGACATTTATTAACAGTAAATACTAAAATATATATGAAATATATATGCTAAACATAACTACACGCATACCACAAGTGAAGAGGCTGTGGCAGCGCAGTCCGACAGCAGCAACACCTCCGGCGCGGCTGTGGCAGCGCAGTTCGGCAGCAATCGGGAATTCCTTGGTGTGCGTGGGAAAATCTGATCGGGAGAAGATTCTTCCAGTGGTTGGAAGAACCTCGATCGACAGGTGGAGCAACAGCTCCGACGGTCGACGAGCAACGCTACACTTCACAACGACAAAGGGAAAAAGACGATGGTGGTGTTAGGGTTTGCTCTTCCTTCCTTCTCCCATGTGGTCTGAGGTGGCCTTATAACGCGCTCCCAGCGATTTTATCGCCAGCGGATGCGGGATCGCGAGGAGAATCGTGACCTCGTCATCGGCAGAAGCGGAATCACGAGGAAGTCATGATTCACGCGTTTGCTACGGCGACCGAGTTGAGAGAACCAGGAAGAAGGGAAAATACTGAGATTTGGCTTGAACTGGTTAACGGGTTCATTTTTAGGGTTTAATGTAGCAAATGGATTTTTTAGGATTTAAATGGTTGTGATTTATCCTAACCTTTAGGATTTAATCTCAACTGTTCATTTCTATTTCTTATTATGTTTGGATTCAATCCAAATCTTACCCCCTATACCGATCAACTTAAGTTCGATTTAAAATCAAACTAAGTTGTTTCAATTTGGTTCAAAATTAAATTATTTAGTTCAATGACCAAAACTCCTCTAATTAGAACCAAATTAATTTTGTTCATTTCGTCTTTATAAGATGAATCCCATCATTGCTTCTGATATGCCAAAATCTTTTCCATTAGGAACCAAATCAATTTGGTTTGTTTCGTCTTCATAAGACTAAATTCATCACTTTTGTCCTTTGTGTGGTCTAACCAGACTTTATTTCTCTCATCTGAGAATCCAATTCTCAAAATCATTTTAAATCCTTCGAAGAAACTTATAGTGCGTGTGATCCAATAGGTTCTCGGTTATATTGGTTGTCTATAATTATCCATTAATTATGGATCGATCATGAGTGACACCTAGTAATACATCATAACCCTCAATTGATCGAAAAATCAACAATTAATTCAAGAACCATTTCTAAACCCTTCATTAGCTATAATGAAATGTGCTTTATTTTTTTCACCGTCTTATACCTGTTTAGTTCAGGACATGACCTATGTGTGCCAGCCTTACTAGGTTGACTATGTCACATCTAGCCTAAGCTCGTTTTCTTGTCCTATGGATTCAAGTTACTCATATATGTATCCAAGAGTGTCATATTTTTGACATGTAATGCTTTGACTAAAGACTTTCAGTAACAATCCTAACAAGTGATCATAGGGTATACATCTCCTTTTTCAAGGAGCGGTAAATCCTTTGTAGGCTATTCAAACACCTTCGGACACTTCGACTTATACCCAATCATCCCGGATCCACACCTCCTTGGAGATGTTTACTTAAGATGTCAAAGTATAAGCCTCTATGACTAAAGTGACTTAAATATCGCAAGTTAAAAAAAAAATTCGTACTTAAGTTGTACTGAGATCTTCATTGACATATGCATAAAATCATATGAAGTTTCATGGCAAGTCACTCCAATTAATTAGTTATCTTTAACTAGCATCTACGTTTAACTCTCAACATCTAATGCCTCCAACTAGTGAGAACAGCTGCTTGGTAAATCAAGGAGTTTAAAATATGTTAGTCTCAATAGAATCAATGATGCCCGTGTTCACTAATTCATTGACTTGGAATAATTTTAATACATTCATAATTGCACATGTAGATATGCTCACTAGTTGTGATATAATCACAAATTCTCTCATGCTATGAATTATATCGCGGATATTTAGTAAATAAGGTTAAGATCTAATCAAACACATGGTGAATGTGTACTCAAATAGTAAATTTTTATTTATTCAATAAATAATACAACCATAAGCCGATTGTCTTAGGACACCTCTCAAATATAACAAAAGTTACTCGCACTTACCTTAGTTAATGTTCAACTTTTAGCTGACCCATCTAGTGTGAGTTGTCAAGTCTCAACTCCCAACTCACTCCACTTGAACTTGTTTGCTAAGACTTCAGCTCTCAGCCGACTCCACTTGGACTTGCTTGCTAAGACTTCAGCTCTCAACTGACACCACTTGGCTTGTTCCACCTAGTTCCCAACTAGGATTTTCTTACTTGGTTCCCAATCAAGACTTACCTTTTGCCTAATTTTCAATCAGGATTTCACTTGCCTAGTTTGACTATGACTTAACCAATGTTTGGCTCCCAACCAGGAGTTCACTATCTGTTATATAACCTACTCCTACACACTTGATACAACCTTGTTATTATCTTATCAAATCTAACTTTAACCTTAGTCATACATCAAAATTTTGAGTCCAATATGGTGCTCTGACACCAAAACATGGTGCTCTGACACCAACAATATCAACTTACAATTATTAAATGAACGTCAAGTTACACTAACAACTAAATTAAAGATTAACACATCATGAGATAAATATCAACTCACAATTATTAAATCAATGTTAGATTACTCCATATCTTAGAATTAAAGAAACTACGCCATGGAGATGGAGATACAAGCCAAAGATATAATAAAAAGCATTTTACAACTTCTATCGAAGAAAGAAGAGTAAGAAGGTTTAGTCGTGATGTGCAATGTCGTCTCTGGAAGATCTCCAAGCTCCTCAGTGGATAGAATCTTTGTGGCTCCTTAGAAATGACTCTCCTAGAGTTCTCTGTCATAGGAAAACCCCTCTCTAGGGAAGGGGAGACCCATCTGATCCTCGATACCTTAAACAGGTGTCCCCTTGGTCCTTTTATATTTTTCAAAATTATCAAATCTATTACAACTTTCTTAAAATTCAAGGGCATTGCCACTGGACTACGACCATGTTGGGAAGCACAGGCTGGTCATGTTGGCTTCTAGTCATAAGTGGTTGGTTGAACATGACCATGTCAGGGGACATGACCAGACCATGTTTGGCTTTGGAAGTTTCTCTCGTCAACCGACAACAAGGAGCACGACTATGCCAGGGGACATGATCTGCCTGTGTTCAGTGCTGAAAGTTCAATTATTGCTTCATTGCTCGCCTTGCTCCACAAGTGATGTACAACCATCCTAGGGAATACGACCTGACCGTGCATCATGATGGAATGCACGCTCCAAGGCTTCTTGTCTCAGTAAATCTCCAGATTCACGTATTGTCAATAAAAATACACAAAGAGCAATTCTCCGAACAAAAAAGATAAAAAATAATGCAACAACAATGAAAGTATGAAAAATATATTCATATAATAAAATGAATGTATGTAAGATAATATTAAAAATATATGTATGAAATACATACATCACATATACACCGATCCCAACATCTAACTTGCTAGAACTTTTTGTTCCCTTGGATGCTCCAATCTGCTATTGTCTATTCACCTTCAAGTTCAACTTGATATAAACCTTTGATCTATCAAGAATAATCCATCGAACTTGACTATGCCAAGCTAACCACCACAACAACTCGACCATGCCAAATCACTAATTCTTTGAGCTCCATATCTATAATGTCAAATCTTTGTACACTTGATGCGCACGCAATACCACAAACAAATCTAACTTAAATACTTTTTAAAACACATTAAACAACTTGTTTAAACTTCACTACTTGAGATCATCATTGCACCTACAACTCCTTCTAATAGAGGCTTTGGTAATAAGTGATCAAGGTTGCTAACCAAAGTGTCTCCTCGACCACAATGTATAAATGTTAAGCAACATTTTGCATTCTATAACTATTGATTTTGCGTCTGAGTTTTGTGGGGGGAATCATTGGTGTTTTAAAATTTTGTTGCTCTAATTAAAATAAAAAATAATAATATATTTGTAGATTTTTTTATTATTTAAAAGATGTGACATGTAACACTCGTATTTTCCCCACTTAAGATTATTAGTTAGATTTAGAATATTTCGTAAAGAGATAGGGGTTAATTATAAATAATCCTAATGAATTTGTAATTAAGGAGGGGTTAATTATTAAATTTAACAATTAAGCATTAAAGGCTAAGGAGTTAATTGGGTTGAGCTCATTTGGGGTAAATGATTTCATCCATTTAGTCAATCAATTAGGAGTTTATTTAGATTAATGAGTAGGAACTAGAGTTAGGTTAAGATTTTGATAAAATAAAATAGATAAAAAGGTTCGTCTCGCGAAGACGAATCCAACAAAACTGGTTTGGATCAAATCGGAGATCGTTTGATTAGTGAACCACGCGAACCAAAATTTAATCTGGTTCGCTACAGTAACAGATTTAATTGTTTTAATAAACCCTAAGTTTTAATTGGGTTTAGCCGATAAAAAATGCAGTATTTTAGATTTAATCGGGTTACTGTGCACTCCTCAAAATAAAGTCGTGTACTGTTTCTCTTCCCCGCACGACTCGCGATCGCGACTGCGCTCGCTTTCTGTTCCGCGACTTCTTCGCGCGCCGCCCGCGTCCGTCGGTGAAAAGTTCGGAACGGAAGAGGCTTTAAAAGGAACCCTAGCCCGCCAGCCGTGCTCCAGCCTCGACGCCATCCCCACCGACCAGCGACGCCGCCGCTGCCGCTATTTCCCCTACGATCCTTCCACAGCTGAGCTGAATCCTCTGTTCCGCTGCCTCCGCGTGGGATCGCCGCTGCATAGGCCGACGCCGTCGCCTCCTCCGCCCAACGCCACTGTGAAGACGCTGCCAACCTTCGCCACATACCAGCGCCGCCGCCCGTGCCACCTCCTCTGTTTCTGCACACCGACGAAGCTCAAGACCGCCGTGAGCCGACCGCCGCCGCTCACCTGCGACTGCCGACGCCAGCGCCGTCTTCAGACGCCATCCGATCGCCGCCTCTATTCCACGCCGCGCTGCCCTGTTCGTGGAGAAGACAAGCGCAGCAAAGCCACAAATTATTAATTAATTAGATTAATTAATTAAGGTAAGTTTAATTAATTAAAGTAGTTTGATTAACTAAAGTTTGTTGATTAAACTAATTTAGTTAGATTATTAATATGATACTAATAGTAAGTTAATAATTAATTAGTTAATTAGTTAATCGTTGATCGATTACTTAATTAAGTGGTTAATTAGTAAATTAATTAATTAGTTTAATAGTTAGTACTTGATTAATCAAAGATGTATATGTTTGATTAATCCAATTGGAAAGGTTGATGGGGTTTAACTAATTAATTGATTAGGTTAAATTCAGATAAGATATAATATTCATTTGGGGTTATTTTAGGATATGTTATTTAGAGGATGTTTTGTTACAGGAATTTGACTCGTGGACCTAGTAGTTCGTATTGTGACGATTCATCAATAAAGTAAGTACATCTCTCACCTGCAGTATGAGTTGCTCCGTTGTTTTCTTTATTCTGTCCATAGTATATAGAGCATGCATAAAGTATTATTTCCATGACATCATTTTATGTTAAAGTATGTGTAAATTGTTTCTTTCCAAATTGCATGATATAAGAAGTATAAGAAAAGTATTTTACTTTAGACAGGCGGGTATCGGGCGCAAGGCCCACGGGCACAAGGCCCATAAGAAAAGGAATTCTGGGCACAAGGCTCACAAAGAATTCTGGGCACAAGGCCCATAAGAAAAGGAATTCTGGGCACAAGGCCCACAAAGAATTCTAGGCACAAGGTCCACAAGAAATTTAAGTGATACCTCGCTGGGCCCAAAGAAGGATGTTTATTTATTTTCACTTATATATAATATAAGTTTTTCCCATGTCATTTCCAGTATTTCTTTCATATAATAGCATCAGTTATTACGAAGTTTTCTATGATTTTTGTGAGTTAGAAGATGTACTTACTAAGCGTTGATTATAGTTTGCATTCCTCATATTGCAGATAAAAAAAAGGAAAAGTTTTAGGAAAGATGAGGCAGCTGGAAAAGTGTTTGATGTGTGGTGTCGACGGAACCGCGGAATAAGATCAAGAAATTAAATAAATATTTATTTTATGTCTAAAAAGTTATTTATTTCTTTTGCTTCTGCATGTTAAACAGAAAAAGAAAAGTTATTTGAGTTATTTTATTTAATAAGTAAAAGTTAAGGAAAGTTTAAAGTACGTAACGTCTTCCTATTAGTATAAGAAAGATGGGGGTGTTATATGACACTTGGAACGGTCCACAACTCTAATACTAGGTGTCATGAAAGTGCCCTTCAATGACTCTAACTGAAGCTTCACTCAAGTATATAATGTCTTAATATATTTTCAATATATATTTTGTCATCGGTCACTATTTAATGTTTCATTTGATTATTTGTTCTCTCATAATCAAAATTATGTCTATTCAATCACTTAACCTGAAAATTAGAGAATCATGCTACTTCAAAGAAAAAAAAAAATCAGTTTAATCATATTTTATGAGAATTTAGAAAAAAAGGAAATCATTTGAAATGATACAACTATAGATTCTCTTGCTTTTCAGTTTTAAAAACAATGATTACGAGTTACGATGGCTATTCATTTGATTATTACCTCAAAGAAAGAAGAAGAAAAAAACATCATCATACCACCCGTTTGATCCTTTAAGAGAGAACAGAGCTATCATTATTTATGACAAAATAGGGAAGAAAATAAATTCAAAAGAACATATAGATCATTGCATTTATTTTTTTAATTCTATATTTTTAAATTCATGAATTTCTTTTTAGCTGCATAATGATTTCTTTGTATATGCCAATCCTTTTGATAAAGTTTAAGGTATTATTGGAGTTTTTTTTAAGAAAAAAAGAAGAAGAAGAAGAAGATGCTCATAAGGAAGAGGCATTTGGCCCTTTAATTTAAAGGTAAGCTATGATTCATGTCATTGATGGCAACCAATAACCTTGAAATCGACGAAGTGCTTGCAAGCTCACAGATCCGCACTGCAATCAAAAGGTTCTCCCTTCAACAATTTGACGCATTTATTTTGATATTAAAATAAAATTATGAAATTTCCGTAGACGTTAATGATGATGGCACATCATGCCTTCCTTGACTTTGCACAGTGTCCTCATAGGTTCTCTCCCTTCCCACGCTGAGAAAATTAAGAGGGTGTAAATGCAAAGATCAAAATATAATAATAATAATTATTATTTTTAAAAATATTAAAATAAAATGATATATATCTAAAAGCCACATCATCCTAATTTTAAATAGAATGAATATCTTAAAGTCGACTTTTAAATATATATAAGTTGTATTCTCTATTTATTCGATAGATAAATCAAAAAGAACACTGTTTACTTTTAAGATTAGTTGGATGAAACTTGAACATTTAGACCAACATAATATCAACAATAATATAACATTTAGATCATAAAAAACATTAAAAAAATGAATTTATACTTTACCTGTTAGAGAAAATATTAGATAGAAAATTAGAATTATATTTATTTAGATAAAATTTTGAGAAATTTATTTAAGATGATATAAATATGTATAAAGATGTATAATAAATATTCACGTTAGATGATACGAGAACATCACAAATATATACATTAATAGAAAAATAAAGTTCAAAGAAAACATGATTAATAATGATAAAATAAAATAAAATTTATTTAAATATAAATAAAAATATAATAAGGGATTAAGTCTAATAATATATGAGGATCCACATAATTGATGTCCCTTAGTAGGATAAAGATTTAATTATCATTGCAATTGTATATTAATTACGAGGTTGGACCTAAGGGGAGGCCCAAGAGGACTCTGCCTCAAGTCCAACCATTTAGGCTATCCCCTCAAAAAAATATATTATAAATTAGTTATAGGTTTAAAAATTAATTTTAGTTTTCTAACCATAGATTTGAGAGGTTCTTTGTTAATTTTTATACACCATCTAACTCATCTAACTCGAGATCTACTATCTTTCAATTTTGTTAGATATGCCTTTTTTTCTTATTGATCTGGCGGATCCTAAGTGATCTTACATGGTAGTGAAGATCAAGAGGTAGGATGATAAGGCAAGTCAAAGGGTCAGTAGTCAACTTTAGGTGAGTTGGCTCGACCTTCCCGACCTCAACTAACCCAGTCACTCAGCCTATCTCTTAGCCACTCTCGACCTCAATAGGCTCGGTCACTCAGTCACTCGGGCTATCTCTTGGCCACTCCCGATCTTGACAGGTTCGATTACTAGGTCATTCCCAACCTCGACCAGCTCGGTCACTCGGCCTATCTCTCGACCACTCCCGACTTCGATCGGCCCGATCACTCGGCCTATCTCTCGGCCACTCTCGATCTCGACAAGCTCGGTC
>NW_027431154.1:0-2470 GCF_044706935.1 Curcuma longa | reverse complement strand
TTACGAATTCAAAAGCCCTTACTTTGAATCCGGGAGATTGTATGTATACTCCAAATGGGTTGATATCCATATATAGATAAGAATAACCTTGGAGAGAATCCAACAAGTCATTCTTAGCTACAATGGTAGGTATCATATACCGATTATGTATCACGTATACATAACTATCACATTATGCTATCAACTAATTGAATGGTCGCATAAACATCGAGTTGTTAACACATTAACTATCTCAATGGTTCTAACATGTTTAATTTCAGGCCGGGCTTGGAGAGAGTCCAACAACCCAAACAAGAAATTAAACTCCGGTTCTAACCATATTATCGGAAGGTGTTAGCTTTAATTATTTATAAGGGATTTTAAGTCTTATCCTCTTTTCATGCAAACAATAAATTATCTACATGACATGACAATAAATGGCATGACATAATTAATGCAACTAATCATGGCAAATTATATGACATGACATAATTAATGCAACTAATTATGATTATTTCCAGCCATAGTTGTCGTAAATCTAATTTAATAAAATATGGTAAAGAATCTGATTTCACAAATCAAAATTCTTTAATTAGATTAGGAAATAAATTTCCTTATCTAATCACATATTTTATTTTTTAGAAAATATAATCTTTAATTAAGAAAATCTAATTAATTAGGAAATAAATTTCCTAATCTCAAATTTCCTAACAAATTAGGAAATTCTAAAATTAGAAATTCTAAATTAAATCTCAATATTTTCTTTTAGGAAATAAAATTATTAATTAAGAAAATCTAATTAATTAGGAAATAAATTTCCTAATATGAAATTTCCTAACAAATTAGAAAATTTCTATAATTAGAAATTCTGAATTAAATTATAAAATTTCTCTATTTTAGGAAATAAAATTTTAATTAAGAAAATCTAATTAATTAGGAAATAAATTTCCTAATACGAAATTTCCTAACCAATTAGAAAATTTTTATAATTAGAAATTTCTAAATTAAAATCTTAAAATTTTCTAAATTAAATTTATGACTAACTACTACACGTAAAACCATTTTACGCGTAGGCCTTGCACAATCCTGGCTCTGATACCACTGTTGGGATTGTCCCAAAGCAATGCGTGTGTTTACACGTTTCGAAAACGTGCGCAGCGGAAATATACAGATAATTACAACTAATTATTACAACAACACACGCATGCAATATAGGAAATAACATGTACAAGCCATGGCAGGAAATTAAAATTTTGCTGAATAATAAATTATTCTAAACTGTACCTCGCGGATGACATTTGAACAGTATTGAATCAATCGAGCGGTCCTCGTCGAAGTCCCACCTCTATTGGTGATCCACGCCAAGCTCTTGTCTGGATGGCTTCGGAAGCCACGAGTCGTGTCATCGTCTTCGGTACTAGCCGATGATCGATGACGATCGAATCGAGAGAAGTCTTATTCTGGAAACCACGCAACAACGTTTGTCGCGATCGTTCCGGGGCTTTCTAACTATTACTAAGAATCGTATTCTCGATGTAGTCTTCGTTGGTCAACCATTAACCACCGATAACGGACAAATTGGTCAGAACTATTCTGATGATGATGGAATAATGTTCGGAACGCTTCATAAGCTTCCGACTACGGTAAAACCTGATAACAAAGCGTTATGATTAAATCGACAACGATTTAACAAATCACTTTGAGAAGAAGAAATAAAACAAGGTATCTTCTTCTCTTGGCTCCCTCTTCATGCGGCAAGCAACCAAAGATCGATCTCTGTTTCTTGTGGTCAACAACACAAAGCACAGGAGCCGGACTCTGGCTTGTTGCACTCGGTAGCATAGAGTAAACATGATCTGCCATAGCAAGTAGAAATCCGACGGTCGTTGCTCCTCATGACAACAAGGAGGAGAAGAAGTAATCCGGCAGCCTCTGCTCCTCACGACAACAAGGAGGAGAAGAAGTAATCTGGCAGCAAGCTTTCCTCTTCCGGCAACAAACTTTCCTCTTCCGGCAGCAAGGATCGCGACACTTCCGGCGGACAGACCAAAGGAGAGGGGAGCTAGAATCTTGAACAGGGGCACCTCTCGGGAAGAAAATTGACCATGTCACTGGTTGAGAGGAAGGCCGACCGCGTCGCCGCTCGAGAAGCAGGGCCGAGGGCTACAAACGGCGACCTCCAACACTTGCGGCTGACTGAAACTTGGCAGAGCAGAGCGCCACACATTCTTCTTTGGTGGCCTTCGAGCAGCGACGCCGGCAGAGGGCAGCGCGCCTAAAGGGCGGCGCGTCACGGGGAGCTCCAGAACCACAGCCACGCAAGTGGAGAAGGGAGGCGGGATGGCACTGGCACGGGGAGAAGATGAACAAGGCTTCATTAACGGGTTCTCGTGATTCTCTCCTTTTTAAAAAGAATGCTACAGTGGCTTAATTAAAACCTAGGTTTTATTTCAACCGAAAACAAAGAAACCAAAACCCTGATTTGGGTTGA
>NW_027431153.1:0-2174 GCF_044706935.1 Curcuma longa | reverse complement strand
TGCCTAGGTCGTTTAGATGCGGTATGTTTAACTTTAGAACCTCTATATGCACCAAATCAAAAATACATGACATATATATGATGCATGCAATGAAATTGAGAGAGGTAGAGCTCTAGGGTTTGCAACAAAGGAAGAGGAGTGGAGTGGAGACCTAGGTTTGGACCTAGGAAGGCTCTGGAAGCTTTGAAATGGCCGGAGGAGGGCTGGAGAAGGGAAGAGCTCGGCGCCGGCGACTGGAAACTAGGTTTTCAGTCGCCTGGTGTCGGGCGCGTATATAAGGTTTTTCGCTCATCAGTCGACTGATGATAAGTGAGTCGACTGATATCAGTCGACTGGTGTAAAAACAGTCGACTGCCCTCTTATTTCGAACATCACAGAAAGATTGGTCGAGTGCTGTGATGGTTCAGTCGACTCTTATCAGTCGACTGGTGGTCTATCAGTCGACTGCCATCGAATTTCAAATCTTACAGAAAGATTGGTCGAGTGAAGTACTGAAGATGAGTCGACTTGCATCAGTCGACTGCTCATGTAGCAGTCGACTGCCCTTAAATTTCGAAGTTTACAGAAAGATTGGTCGAGTCATTTTGGTCCTGAGTCGACTGATCAGTCGACTGATGGAATTATCAGTCGACTGATATTCTGAATATGTTCTTTTCAGCATTATCAGTCGAATTTCAGTAATGCCATAGAAATTCCACAAAATTCAGAAAAATCTGAAATTTTGCGAGCACATTTGTTTCAATGATATCTATCAGGGAAAAATTATATCTCATGAAAATTCATCCTAGTTTCATGGATTGGCACAAACTTCAAGAATGTGCTTAAGTGTGCATTGTTAAATATCAATATGATCCTTGGTTGTGATATCCTCACAATTGGTCTATTATTGATATTTTGATACTTTTCATGCTATAACAATGTGCCATGCTATAACATCCTAGCATCTTGATCAAGCAAGCTCAAGGATCGGTTGGTTCGCTAGAAAGGTGAATAGCGTTTTTCGAATCTTCTTTTATTGTTTCTCTGCAAGAGTGTTAGCGGAAGCAAAATATAATAGAGAAAATAATAAATCAACGCTAACCTGGTTTGTTTACTTGGTATCCACCTCCGCAGAGGTGACTAATCCAAGGATCCACATGCACGCATACACACCCGCTGCACTATGAATCGTCTCCTTCTCAAAAACCTCGAAGGCGGAGAAACCTTTACAACCTTTTCGTTCTCCTCAAAAATGATGTGAAATAATGTTTTGGAGGAGAAGAAGAAAGCAAAGAATCAGAGAACAACAAGTTCTCAAAAGAAACACAAAGAGACAAAAGAATGGCAGAATTCTTGATCAGATCTCGAGCAGGCTTCTTTTATAATTCTGCAACATCAGTCGACTGCTGGCAGGGCCAATCGACTAATGGCTTCAATCGGCAACAAAATCTTGCATTAAAGTGCATTAAATGCTTGCCAATCTTTCTCCAACGTTCAAATATCAGTCGACTGATCCAAGACCAGTCGACTGGCATCAGTCGAACTCCAATACTCCAATCGACTGCCCCAGTCGACTCCTGTCTTCCTCTGGCTCGACTGATTTTTCTGTGTAAGTCTGATTTATGAGCAGTCGACTGCTGGCAGGGCCAGTCGACTGGTAAAAGCTGAAAAATCTCATTTCAGCTTCTCTTGACCTTGACCTCGGCCTTCAAACACCTCCTATAGCCTCGTGCCTCTCCTGGATGCTCCATCATCCTTGCACTAGCTTGAGATGCTTCCATCAGCTTCGTCATGTCAAGTCTTTGTTAAGACTACCCACTTGGACTTTTCCTTGCCAAGACTACCCACTTGGACTTTTCTTTTGCCAAGACTTCCCACTTGGACTTTTCTTTTGCCAAGACTACCCACTTAGACTTTTCCTTTGCTAAGACTTCCCACTTGGACTTTTCGTTTGCCAAGACTTCCCACTTGGACTTTTCCTTTGCCAAGACTTCCCACTTGGACTTTTCTTTTGCCAACCTTGGACTTTCCTTTGCCAAGACCACGCTTGGACTTTTACTTTGCCCAAGTCTTTCCACTTAGACTTTTCTGCAAACTTGCATCACACATGTTAGATCACAAGTATTGCCTAACTTTAAACACGGTTTAGCCAAACATTGAAACTCAATGCACTTGGGGCAAGGATTGCACCAACA
>NW_027431152.1:0-1995 GCF_044706935.1 Curcuma longa | reverse complement strand
ATGAACATGTCACTACTCTATGTTTAATTCATGATGTATGACTTTTGTGAGTAGGAAAGGATCTTACTAAGCCTATGTGCTTATAGTTTTCATGTTTCCCTTGTACTGCAGAAAAGGATAAAGAATGGCTAAACTAAAGGGAGCAACAGGAGGGGCAAAGATGTGTGTGGCAGTGGCATGGTGGAAGAGATCTGCTTTATGTTTCAAGACTTATGCATGTTCTAAAGTTTTGCATGTTAATTGTTAAGAGTTAATTACTACTTGATGTTTTTTGATAGTTGCTACTTGATGATAACTTAGACTTGTTTTGATGGTTTATACTTGATGTGAAACTATACTCATTTTTGTTCTATGAAACCTTGAAATGTTAAGCACTTGTTTTAGTTAAAGAATTGCTAAGAACCTTCTTACCATGTTTGAATTGTTAAGTGATAGATGACTATGTACTTAGATTATACTTTGAATTCCTTATTGATGTTCATGTACTCTATACTTGTGTTTAGGCTCCTATACTTCCATTATGTTGATTATCATGAACTTGAATCAAGTGGTGCCCTTTATGAAATGACTATGCATGCTTAGTAGTCCACCTCCTACTCATAGTGTACTATAAACTGTAGTTTTAAAAGAGCATGTAAGGTATTGCAGAAAGAAAAGCTTTAACCAATTATACACATGAATACTAAGCATACTCACATATTGAGATATTTACATGGTTAAATGTAAATGCATGTTTCGTCATTTTAAGTTTAAATTCTTCCGCTGTATATGCACGCATGTATGTTCGCGTAGCGCTGCCCTTCCTCCCCTCTATAAATACGAGAAGGACGGGCGTTACAGGGAGATTAATGCACTCATGATAAGAAGGAGCCTATATTATAATATGAGATTGGTGCGGTAGTTCAATAATAACCCTTTAGTGGTATGAGTTATTATTGATGGACTTGAGTTGGGTGTTCAGGGAGAACATAGGAAGCTCAAGCCCATCAGGAGGCCAAAACCAATTCCTCCTCTAGGTCCCTGTTGTAGCCTCGAGATAAAGCCTCGTATCCACCTAAGAGAATTCTGTAAGAATTTCGGTTAAGAAATTCTGTTAAGAATTTCTAAAATTCTATGAAGAATTTTTCCTGTGAAAAATTCTGTTATGGATTTCTGTTAAGAAATTCTGTTAAGAATTTTCGTTATGAAATTCTGTTAAGAATTCTATTTCTTTCCTAAACAAAATTTTATTATGATTTTATCATAGAAATTTTGTTAAGAAAATAATAAAATTTAATTAAGAAATTTTGTTAAGAAATTAATGAAATTTAATTAAGAGATTTTGTTAAGATAATAACAAAATTCATGTTAAAAAAATTTATTAAGAAACTAACAAAATCTTATCAAGAGATTTTATTAGATTTTTTCTAATTAAATCTGATTAAGAAAAGTTTGTTAGATTCTTTCTAAATTTCCTAAGATGGCAAAGCTATATAAGGAGAGGAAAAGGAGAGGCAAAGAGATAATTTTTTTCCTTGTTTCTTAACTTTTTAGGGTCAGCTTGCCCATCCATCTTCTCCCTTCCTTTTCTTGCTAGGGCCGGCGCCCCTTTCCCCTTCTTCCTCCCTCCTTTGTTCGCCCAACCTTGCTTCCATCCTTGCTTCTCCTTTAGGGCCGGCGCCCAAAGAAGGAAGAGGAAAGAAGGGAGGGGGTGACTTGTAGAGGAAGAAGAGAGGGGAAAGAGGGAGAGGACAAAAGAGAATAAAAGACTTTTTCTTTTCCTATCTGGCCGACTCCCCCTTAAGTCTCTTCCTTCTCCTAGCTTTAGGTGGCGCACCTTGAAAAGGTTCTATCCTTTGCTAGGGTCGGTGCCTAAAGAAGAAAGGAGAGGATAGGAAGAGAAGAAGAGAAAGAAGAAGAAGAAGAGGAAGAAGGAGATAACTTCTTTCTTAAGTTCTTACCATCGGATAGAAAGAATGAGATAGCTTCTTTCTTAAGTTCTTGCCATCGGATAGA
>NW_027431151.1:0-1287 GCF_044706935.1 Curcuma longa | reverse complement strand
TAGTCGAGGTTAGGCGTGTAAACAAGCCAAGCTGCTCACGAGCTATTCAAGTCTCGGCTCGAAAAAAAATTCGTTTGATTAAGTTAACGAGCCGAGCTCGAGCGTGATTTTGAGCTCGAAAATATTATTGAGCCGAGCTCAAGCTTAATAGTATTTGGTTCGTGAGCTCGCGAACATGTTCGTTTAAAGGCTCATGAACGTGTTCGCGAACATGTTCGTTTAAAAGCTCACGAACGTGTTTGTTAAGAGATTCATGAATATATATATATATATATATATATATATATATATATATATATATATATATATATATTACATGAATTATAAATATTATATATTAACGAGCCAAGCTCGAACTAAGTTCGTTTAATTTTTAAATGAGCTATTTTCGAATCAAGCTCGAACTGAATTCGTTTAACTTTAAAACGAGCCTTTTTCGAGCCGAGCTCGAGCCGTTCGCGAACTATTTAATTTCATTACGAGCCGAGCTCGAGTTTAAGAATTAAAGCTCGAATCGAACTCGAGCCGAACTCAAGCTTAGGAAAAACGAACCGAGCTCGAGCTCGAGCCTCTTACTGTTCAGTTCAGTTCGGTTCGATTACACCCCTAGTCGAGGTACAAGGAGTTGCGGAAAAGTACGCCGGCGAAGCAAGAACGCACGAGAACGAGCATCCGAGAGACAAGAAGCTAGAAGTCTACTCAAGGCGACCATGGCAGAATGGAGAAGGAAAATGATTAACATGAAGTTGGCCATTCCAGGCACCCGAATCCATTCCGAGCGCCCCGATGTCCAGGTGCTTGAATCCATTCTGAACGCTAGGAAACCCATTCCAAGTCAGCACAAGCCATCACCGAAGTAAATGAGGATGGAGTCCACGTCAACGAAATCCAAACGCCCAGATCGATTCCAAGCGTATGGATCGCAAGGAGTCATCCAAACCCATTAGCGGACCGTTGCCAGAGTGGATTGGGTTCGACGAATCCAAGCGACCGGAACTGCCACATCAACACAACGATCAGATAGAAACAAAAATAATAAATAGACTGAAGCTCGAAGAACAAAGCACACACTTGGTTTTAATTGTTTCGTTCAGTCTATTTTTACGTGTTTTGCATTCAACCGTTGTATGAGATTTCTCTACCTTCGGATCGTTTCTGACGAGGAGATTTTGACTAGTACTTTAATAGTCTTGGACTAACAACCTGAGGATTGTAACCAAGTAAATTCTTTGCCTCATGTTATTCTTTTATGTTATATTTCTATTTTAATTAGTGTGTCCTTTGTAA
>NW_027431150.1:0-10859 GCF_044706935.1 Curcuma longa | reverse complement strand
AAAGTTTTTAAAAAATGGGAGATAGAAAATTTGCACAAAGGTTTGAAAGGAATTTTTTTTTGAAATGGATCACTTGTTAAGAATGTGTGAAAATTAAACAAATAATTATGAGTTAAAATGATATTGATAATTAAAAATTTTAAAGATTCTAGAGTCCCAGCCTAATGACTAATTTTAAAAAATATAATATTTAAAAATATAACCTTTATTAAATTATCCTTATTAGTATGTCTAACTTTTATTACTAGTTGACTATCAGAAGATAACAGTTTTCACTAAATTAGTTAAGTTTAGTATATATTTCCAACTAGTCAATTACTATGAAGGATTACTTAACTTGATATATATGAATTTTATATTTTTTAGCCCATATCTATGATGATACACTGACATAAGTATATGAAATCTAGGTTGGACCCTAAGTATCTTATATCATTCTAAGTAGCTAAGTATACAAGCAAGCTAATCCTAAGATACGTGTGAGATATTGACTACCTAAATTTATAAGTTCATGCATTCTATGGGAAGAGCTAGGCTAAGTCTAGATTTTAAATAATTTTGAAAAATATAAGGTTTAAATATATGTTTTGAAAAATAGGTTTTGAAAAAATAGGTTTGAAAAACATAAGTTTTAAAAAATAAGATTTTTAAAATATGTTTGAAAAATATAAATTTTAAAAAATAAGTTATAAAAAAAATAAAAATTACTTGTTCAAAACAATATTTTAAAACTAATTCTAGTCTACTGAGCACAATATTCCAAGTTGTCCTATATTTAGTTAAGTCTAGAAAGTTCAATTAGATTAGTTAATTTAAGTTAAATTAATCAATTTAAGTTTAAATTAAGGTTTATTAGATTTTAATTGAATTTAAATTATTAGATTAAGATAATTTGATTAAGTTAAGTTTAAATTGAGTTTAGATTATTATTAAATTATTAAGTGTTGTAATTATGAATTTATTAAATTGTCGTTAATAAATTTTAGTTAAGTTAACTTGTTAAATCAATTAAGTTTAAGTTACAATCTTTTAATTATTAAGTTAAATTAGTTAATTAGGATTACCTTAATAATTGAGTTTAAAATTATTAGGATTAAATTAATAATTAAGTTTAAGATTAGAGTTATTTAATTATTGTTTATTCATTAATTAATTTTGGATCGGTTGTGTGAGTTTGTTAGTTTTATTTTTAATTGAGTTTGTTAATTTTAGGTTAGATTAATAATATTAATTTAATTGGATTAATTATATTATATTAATTTAATTAGATTAATTAAATCTTAGTTAAATTAATTGGGTTAATTGGTTATTAGGTTAGATTGGATTAATTAACGTTTAAAAATATGGTAAGAATTAATTATGTTTAATTATTGCACTAAATTTTCTTAAATTTTAAGGTTTAGTTTTATTTGATTAAGGTTTAATTATTTAAAATAATTTTTATTGAATTAATTAATTAGGATTTTTAAGTTAAGTTTTAATTAATTTAAGTTAAGATTATTTGAGTTTACTTTAAAGTAATTAAGAAAGTTGAATTGGGGTAAATGTTAAGAGATTAATTAGACCTTATTTGATAGATTCAAAGATTAATTTGTTAACTTCTAATTCGATCTCATTCAATTCTAAATTGTCAAACATATTAGTCCTATAGATTTTTTGAGATGGTTGTCAACTTTATCTTATTTTAATATTAATTTGAATTCTAAGGTAGATTAACGTTGAGTTAGATTCAATTTTGACTATTAATTAATTAGATATATATTTCAGATTTTAGCTTCCAGACCGTGGCGAGACATAGAGGTCTTTTTAATTATCGAATCAACGACCACTTTCTAAGATAAAGTTAAATCATAAAATTATATACTTAATTAACCTATTGGAAAATTTTGGTCTAACTAGTTTAGGGTGTGGCGAAGTAGCTTCAGTTAGTTTCATTTAGCTAAGCAGATCAAGTAGGGTACTTCTTACTCTACTTTTCTACATAGATCAAGTTTTTCTAATATACTATCATTTCGCTCTACCTTGGTACTAGATTAGATAAGTGTCAGTCAAGTCTTTGTCCTTTATCTAGTCTAGGTTCAGTCTAAGTTCAGAAACCAAAAGAAAACAAGAAGAAAGAACCAATTTATTTAGCTATGATGGTTTTTCTATTGCCTCCCTCTAGATCATGACCTTTATAAGATCTAGTCAGATAGTGAATCTGATTCTTGGGGACACAATATTGGTTCAATCTAACTTGATTAGTCAAGCTGAACTTGAAAATCCATGCTTGGACTTATTATTATTTATTGATTTAATTCACTAATGATAAGTATGATTTGAATCGTGCTTTAGCCTTATATCCAAGTCTAGATCGATTGTATACTATCCTTTGAGTTCCAAGTATCATATCGAGGTACTTAGAACTCGAGGTAAACCGTTCCAATGATCCTTTAAGATTTTCAACTTGAGTTTTCAAATTGAAATTTTCTTCCTCAAATTGATGGATTTGAGTTGAAGTTCCAAATTGAACTTTCCTAGTTGAAACTCTTAGATTAGTCTTCTCCTTAAGGGCTTTGACCTCCTTTTGGAGAGACTTGACCTAGATATTTAATTTGGCTAGTTTATGAGTTAAATCGTAGATTAAGGAATACAACTTACTAACCAGGAGAGAGTCTACCTTGGTATTAGAATCATCTGAAATGGATATGGATCTGTGGCTTCTCTCGGACTCGACTTCAAATTCGGATCCAGATCCAAAGACTCGAGCTTGGACTCGGTTTCAACCAAATGATATTGCATTGGTAGTGCTAGAAATCTCACTTGAGCTTGTTCTTCTTCATTGGAATCTTTTAAGACGACTCGTCCCATGTAGCTTTTAATGCTTTCCTTCTTCGTTGCCTCTTGTCCATCTTCTTGTTTGGACATTCTAATTTGTAATGACCCTTTTTATTACATCCGTAGCAGGTTACTTCAGTCTTTATTTTATTATTTTGATTTGATCCAAATGACATGCTCTTTGTTTGGGTCATTTTCCTGATCTCATGCTTTGTAAACCCTTTCTTCCTTTTGAAAAGTTTCCCAATTAGATTGACTAGTTTGGTGTTGAGTTCTCCATCATCTTCTGAATTTGATTCGTCTTTGGATTCGAGTTCAACTCAAGATTTGGACTTTGGCTTCTTCTTGAGTTGATTTGCAATTAAGGTAATACCTTTTTTGACCAGAGTAGCATTAATTTACTTGTATAATTCAAATTTAATAAATAATTCATCTAATTTAATTTTTAAAAGGTCTCAAGAGACCTTGTAAGCATAAACCGCCGATGCCCACAAGGTATTCCTCAGAAATACTTTCAGTGTGTACCTTATCACGTCCTAATTTTGGAAGTTGTTGAGGAGATCTTGGATCTGGGCGTCACTACAAGAAAATCGGTCTTTAACAACACTCAAAAGACATCGGTTTTATGTCAAAACCGATGTCTTTTATTACTTTTTAACAACGGTTTTAACAAAAACCGATGTCTTTAACAACACTCAAAAGAGACAAAACCGATGTCTTTTATTTTTTAACAACGGTTTTAACAAAAACCGATGTCTTTGAGAGCATTGGTTAGAGCGACAACGATTTTTGGAGGCTACAACAACGGTTTTAAAAACCGATGTCTATGTGCGCTTTCAACAACGGTTTTTGAAGACTACGACAACGGTTTAAAAACCGTTGTCTATTTGCGCTTTCAACAACGGTTTTGGAAGCTATAACAACATTTTAAAACCGATGTCTATTTGCGCTTTCAACAACGGTTTTGGAAGCTATAACAACAATTTAAAACCGTTGTATATTTTCGTTGTCTTTGAGAGGTTGATTGGAGACTACGACAACAGTTTTTGGAGGATACAACAACGGTTTTAAACCGTTGTCTATGTGCGCTTTTAACAACGGTTTTTGAAGACTACGACAACGGTTTTAAAAACCGATGTCTATGTGCGCTTTCAACAACGGTTTTTGAAGACTACGACAACGGTTTAAAAACCGTTGTCTATTTGCGCTTTCAACAACGGTTTTGGAAGCTATAACAACATTTTAAAACCGATTTCTATTTGCGCTTTCAACAACGGTTTCATTTGCATTCCTTATTTTAATAGGAATATTCGCGCCCCTTCCCTCATAAACCCGAGCCCTACTTCTTCCTTCTCGACCGTCTACCGCCGCCGCCCTACCTCATCTTCTTCCTCCTTCGTAGCCGACAGAGCAAGCACCGCAGCCCCTTCACCTTTCACCACCGTCCGTCGAAAGGAGCCGTTCGTCGCCTTTCAACACCGCAGCCCCTACCTCACACTACAACTTTCCCCCTCATAAAATTCCTATTTTGCTAAAAGACTCAAACGCTACTGTTCGCTCCCTGGTTTTTTTCGCTCCTCGCGACCGCGCTTCGCGACATTCCCCCTCCGACACCGATCGATCGCGACCGCGCCTCTTCTTCGCGACATTCCCCCTCCGGCGCTCTGCTGCCCGACGAGTTCTCCTCCAGCGCTCGCCCGTCCACCGCCGCCCGCCCGCTAGCCCTCGGTCGTCGCTCCTCCAGCGCTCGGCCGTCACACCTCCCGCGTCTATTTCCTCCAGCGCTCGCCCGCCCGCCGCCGCCCGCCCGTCCGGCCTTCGCCCGGTCGTCACTCCACCGAGGTAAGAGTTGTTTGTTTTTAGGGTTTTGTGATTTTGTGATCTGTTTTTAGGGTTTTGTGATTCATTATGTTGTTTGAGGAAAGGTAAGAGTTGTTTGTTTTAGGGTTTTTGTGATTCATTTTGCTGCTTGACAATGTTGGGGTTGTAGGTAAGGAATCTGCATTGTGGGAACTTTGTCAATTACTTCTTTCTGATTCATATAGAGCTGCAGGCACCGTTCAATAAGGTTCTGAACCTGAAATTTCACAAGGAAGTAATAGATCCAGAAATGATTACTATATTGATTACAAGATTTATTTCTGTGCAAGTGCATAATGGCAGTATTAAGAGAGGTTAGGAAAATATTAGTTTTCCAATTGTCTGATCTATTCTATCAAGTCTGATTATTAAACTTCCAATTGTCTTACTCTAGCCTTGTTATATTCATTTTCACTTCAATTATCATTGTGGCTTTTATGCTATTAGCTAGTCTACTATTAGGATGTGAGATCACTTGAACTTTTATATTAAGTTAATCCTTTTCCAGTGCTCGGAAGATATACCATCTTTGTTGTTTATCAATGATTGCAAGGTTCTATCTAAGCTTATTAGTGATGGCATGGTTCATCATTTCAAGTAAAAATGTCTTTTGATTTGTAGGTAAATTGGGCGTTTGTGATGTTTTATTAAGATCTGTGATTTATGAGCAAAAGAAGGTAGATTCTTACATGGACTTATGATACATTTATTTACATTTTTGTTTCTAGCAATAGGATCCATTTCTACTAGTAGATATTTATTAGGATGTTTGCATACTTAGCTTTTAGCTGAGTTTTGGTGAAAGATCCATAATGTTTCATTCTGTTCTTTTGTATTGGTGAAAGACACATAATAATGGACTTCTGCTTTTTTGTATCTTTTTGAGAAAATGGTTATGCAATTTAAGTGGGCAAGTTACACACTTTTAGTACGTTTTCAAGTATTTTACTTTTATATTGTTGCATAAAGGAACATTTTTGTTGTATGCTGGCCTCATTTATTTTCTAACTTATAAGTTCTGCTTGCCACTAATGCATTTTATGCCAATGTCTTTGTACTTATCTCCAGCACTATAATCTATGCTATGTAGGCGAGAATGGAGAGGCAGAACAGAAAAAAATTGAATATTTTTTTATAGGAAATTGTTTAAGAAAAGTAAATGATAGGAAACCTTTCACTTCCTTTTTCTTTTGTTTTTCTGCCCAAATTGCATAGAAAATAATAGAAATGGTTTCCAGACGCTTTACTCATGTGGTTGTTAAAGCTTATGCCTTGTACTTCAATTGCTAGTTGATTTTTTTTAATTCTCATCTTGTTCACGGAAACTTGGCCTGAGAAAATATCAAATTTTCTCTTCTTTTTCATTTTCTTTCTGTTACCTCTTTGTCTCATTTTTTTCTCTCGTTCCAAGGATACAAAGCTCTAGTTTGACACTTGACCAACCCCTTATTTAGCAGGAAAATATCTTTCTGATTTAGGAAATTCCCTCTTCTTTGACCATAAGACTTGGTTGGTCTCTTTTAGTCCTCACCGTTTATGTCCTAATGTTTCCGATGTTATTGTTTTGCTTGCTTTAATAAAGTGATCTACAAATTCTATTTCTGTTTTTTATTGTTAGTCTTCTGTCATGCTAATTTGTTTCGTCCAAAATGATTTGAACTGTTTCATCCTTGACCTCATTTGTTACTTTTCTGAAATTAATGTTCGACTAGTATATTAAACAGTGAAATTATTCTTAAATTAATGGGTCATGTAGAACAACGGCTTGCAAGCAGTTTTTGTTTTTAAATAGTTGATATAATATCCTGATGATATGGATTTTTTTCTTCTCTTGTTTCTTTTTTCTTAAGTTTTTTCCTCATAGTTGCTAAAATAAGAACAATTTACATGGAGCTCACTTAGAAATGGTGGTTTGCTTCTTTGACATTCAAAAGTAGAATACCTAAACCAATCATATCCTCTCTGAATTGTGGATATTATTCTTAGTTGTTCATCAAATAACTGGTATTTTGTGGTCAATATTACTTTTGAAAATGTTTTTCTATTGGATCTCTAACTCTGGTCCTTCAAAAACTTCTTTCATAAGTGAAAGTACTTTCCTACTTTAGAAACCTTCTAGTGAATTAGCATTTGTGTTCAAAGATCACAAACAAATGAAGTTGTGCCAATGCTATTCTTTATAAGAAAATAGGTTGTTCGTTTTATGTTCTGATAAATTTTTACCCTTCATCTTTGTTTTCCTTTCTACCTTGTGCCACACATAGGATATTTTGACACCAACACGTCAGGTTGAGACCAACATCCTCATTGATTATGTAAACATTTTGAAAAATGCAGTGCAGACACCTAGATCTCACTTATTTTATTTATATTCTTAAGGTGTTTTGTTAAGTTTTTATTTATATTCTTAAGGTTAAGATGCTAATTATTTGCTGCCAATTAGAAGATTCTATGATGACTTGTGTTGTAATAGATAGAAAAGTGGCGTGGCACTTCAATTTTGTGTTCTAAGATCTGGTGTCCTTTCGTAATGCCACTGAGTGTGTTTTGTATGTCTTTTGCCTTTTCATTGTACCATGCGAAGTAATTAATGAATATGGTTGTTATATTGTTGCAATTGTAGAAATAAAAAAGGGGAAAACATATTATCCCTTATTTTAGGTACAATGAAAAGAGATCTATCATAACTCAATTAAACATGAATCTCATAACTTGTTAGCATTCTTTTACTTGTACTTGGAAATTACATATTTTCTGAATTCTTTTCTTGTATTTACATATTTTTAGGTAACAGTGAAAGAGACTTCAGTCATACAATTTGATGCATTAAAGGAAGAACAGAAGTCTACGGAGAGCATCCAAGAATTTAAAGTTTGCTGGTCCAAGCCTTTTCCAAGTAAGTGAATGGAGTGGCTCATGATTCATTGTTATGCTAGATGGAGATTTTGTTTACTTTTCCCTTTTGGATTTGTATCTGTAGAAGTACAGCAGTCAAAAAGTTATTTGTAAACGTTGAGGATTCTATATTAGTTCCTTCTGAGGATGAAAACAATGTAATATGTTGCAAGAAGAATAATTTTTGTTAGTTACTTTTGATTATTTGTAAATATTGAGGTGATTAAATATATCGGTGCTTTTGTATTTGTGATTTGTTTGATGAATTTATAATATTATGATAATTTTGTCATCTTGCTCGATCATAATTTACAAACAACATAAAAAAAATAAGTGTTATTACAACAGTTTTAAATTCAATGACATCGGTTTCGAAGTGTTGTCGTTAAGTGATATTACATCGGTCGAAAACCGTTGTTAAAATTGATGTTAAACATATATTACATCGGTTTTACACCGTTGCGAAACCGATGTCGTTGAGTGATATATATTACATCGGTTTTACACCGTTGCAAAACCGATGTCGTTGTGATATTACATCGGTCGAAAACCGTTGTTAAAATTGATGTTAAACAGATATTACATCGGTTTTACACCGTTGCGAAACCGATGTCGTTGTGTGATATTATATCAGTTTTACATCGGTTACAAACCGATGTCGTTGAGTTGTATTACATCGGTTACAAACCGATGTCTAAAATGTCGGACCTTTTACAACGCCTTCATAGACATCAGTCGATTTTCTCATAGACATCGGTTTTCCACCGATGTCTATGACTGTTTTTGTTGTAGTGTTGCAATTATGGTTTCATGTTCATTGAATCTTGCTTGCTAATGGTTGATTGCTATTTCTTATCTCTTTTGAAACTTAAATGTGAAGGAATTGGGATTGTTGATGAAGGGAAACCAAAGATAGCATGTTTGGTGGAGTTTTGAGCCAAAATGAAGAAGAAGTGGAGTTATGTATCAAGGAGGGAAATTGAAAGAGTTTTAATCAGAATTTTTTCATGGATTTGAAGGACAAACAGGAACAAATGTGTTACAAAAGAAATGAAATAGAAAAGAGGGCAAGAAGTCATTGGTTAGCATTTAAGTATATCCATATCTACCACTACCATGCATTTTCTTTAAAGTTTCTTTTTCTTAACCTTGTTCTTTCTAAATTCTTATCTCATTTGCTTCAGTTCATGATTTGCTTATTGTCTTCAATAATCCTTAATAGGTGTGGATTCAAAAATCAAGAATGCTAGTGGAGAGTAGAAAACAAGCAAGCCTATGGAAGTGTATGAAACTTAAGTTGCTTGAGTGAGCCCTACTTTACTTGATCATGAATTAGAATTAGGGTGAGAGCCACTGATTTATCTACTGAAAGCAACCTTGTGAGATTGAGTGTGGTGCATTTATCTTAATTAGTCATGAAGGATGAAACTTACTAGGTGGTTAACCAAGTACAAGAGTCTAGTTTATGGACTTAAACTTTTGAGATTCTACAACTTTAGATAATTCTCTTTCAATTGTTTTCTAATTATGATTGAGGATGATCTAGGGGGGTACGATGGTAGGATAGTTTTTAGTTTTATTGTTTTGGCTTGAGCGGGACGCACAAGGCTAAGTGTGGGGGAATTTGATAAACTAGGGTTTCATGGTATTTTGTTGGTTAAATTTGGATTTTGTATGAACAATTAATTGTTTTAATCAACATAATTGAATTGCATTTGTGATGTGGTATATTTTCAGATGGTTGATTTAATTTCTATAATTTTGATGGTTAATTTGGTATTAATTGATTTTTAATCTTTGTAGGACTCGAGTGGAACCAAGATCGAGCCAAATTGAGTCCGAGTTCAACCAAAATTGATCAATTTTATGGACTGAGATTTCATGATCAAGATTCATGTTGATTGGGTCGAAACCGGAATCGAATTGGAGTGGAATTGGGTCTGATCAGGGCTGAACCAGATTGATTTGGAGTGAGTGAACCGGAGCCAAACCGCAGCTGAACCGGCTGATTTCGAATCCCAGTTATAACGAGAAGAAACACTGTAGCTTCTCATCGCGATCACTGTAGCGCCTTCGTTCCGTTTGGATTTCTTCTGTTTTTCGTCGTTTTTCATCGCGAGATCTTCGGGTTTTTCTCTTCTGAACCAATCTCCAGATCTGAGAAGACATCTACAAGCAAGGCTTGGCAACAATTTCGCGTGGGATCGTCTGGTGAGGGTTTTGCCAGAGATTTTATTCCGACGCGGATTTCAGCTGGATCTTCTTGATTCGGATAGATTGGATCAATCAAAGGAATTGGAGGGGTTCTTCAAGGATCTTTGAGGGTTCCTGAGCTTAAAACTTCACGCGATCGGAAGGATTTCAGCTGGATCTTCAGATCTTGGTCTGCTCTGTTCGGCGTCTGTTGGAGGGTTTCTGATACGCGTCTGGACGAAATGATTCAGATCTATTCGAGCTGGAATTGTAGGAGTTCTTCTGGGATTTCTTATCTTTGATTGGATCTAGTGTAACAGCTAGATGGGATTTGGTTTGTAAGGGAAGATCCGAAGCTTTTAGTTTAAATTCTGTGTTGTTCTGAATGTTCTGTATTGCTGAAATTTGTTTTACCTGTTGAACTGCATTTGATTTCGTTAATCTAGTGAGTGCATCAGCTGAGTTTTCATTTTGTCATACTCGTAAGTTTCATAGATTTAGTCCAACTTAGCATTTGATTCTTGAGTTTGTTAAGTTGTAATTACTGTTTCGTATCACTTCATTGTGCAGTGTATCAGTCTGAATTTCGTGAGTTTAAGTAGCAATTGAAGTTTAGCATCTGGAGTTTTGAGTTAGAGTAATTGCTTGATTCTTGAATCAATGGACCATGTAGCTAAGTAATGTGTCCTTAGCTTAAAATGTTTGATTAGTTTATGCATTAGTTTTTAAATTCTGTTTCATTCATTACTGCATAAGAATTAGTCAATATTTCTTTCATTAGTTTATGCTTATTGAACCTTAGTTTGATTCCCTGGTTTTGTTGTTGATGGTTGTTTTAGTGTCTCACTTTTAGTTCTAATTTGTTCCTTGTTTTTGAATTCATGTATCTTGTCATTTCCATTAAAAAACACCAAAACACCCCATTTC
The DNA here is from genome assembly GCF_044706935.1 of Curcuma longa. Classification (NCBI taxonomy): domain Eukaryota; kingdom Viridiplantae; phylum Streptophyta; class Magnoliopsida; order Zingiberales; family Zingiberaceae; genus Curcuma; species Curcuma longa. Next base: position 167 of record NW_027431150.1, on the reverse strand, counting down.
ATATTAAAAACCCAAAAAGAACGACAATTGAGCTTAATTGATTCAATTCTCTACTAATCCTTGGAAAATACGACTCGTGGCCCCTATATTACATTTGTTTTGTGAGCTAAGGGTTTTCGATTATAAATTTTAATTTGAGGCTCATTCGTGACATCATTTGTGGGCTT
>NW_027431149.1:0-4313 GCF_044706935.1 Curcuma longa | reverse complement strand
GGATTCCTGAAACTATCAGCATTAAGTGCTCTAAGGCTCATATTTAACTTCGGTGCTTGCTACCATTTCTTTGACATGATATATAATAGTCAGAGTAGGGTTTAAATTTTCGAATCCGAGTTTTGATTTATGATTGAAATGATATGATATATTTTATAAATATAAAATATAGTATAAATTTAAGAATTATATGATATTATAAAATTGATACGATGAAGATATTGAGGGATCACGTGGCCACTATATAGTCATCAAATAATCTTAAAGGTAGAAGTAAAATTATTAAAAATCAAAAGAGAATCAGGTAGGACCTAAGAGATAATTAAATAATAATTTCGGGGTTTAATTACTACTTGACTTCCAATGTCGAATTCATCTTAAGCTAGAACTCCCAACCTAAATTAACCACTCTGCTCGAACCAGCCAATGACAATCTAATCCCGACCTTAAGTCTTGATCTTGGACTCCGACCTAAGCTTCTCAAGATATTGGAATAAAAATACACATGCTGAAATAATCTTTCCAAAATTAGATTGCGCAATTCAGAAACCTTGTCAAGATAATAATCCTATAAAAGGTTGTCCATACCCATGAGCATAGTATGCACACTTCAACTTTAATTTTCCCAAGTCTTTAATTTCCTTCCTCATATAAAACTCTAACTTGAGCGTCGGAGTGATTTGCCGGGATTCATCCCCGACACCATTTTAACTCTCTTTTTAAATATTTTTCAGGTCTCTTCATCTTTTTGGACGACTATCTTCGAGGAGCATGCACGGTAGCAATTCGTTGGCTGGTGGCTTCATTTACTGTATTTTAGCCAAAAATATATAATATAAAATTTGGTTCAAAATTTAATTAAAATAATAGTATTTTTATAAATTTAATTATATTATATTTATTTTAAACGACAATTAATCAAGAAAATACAAGTGCATGCAAAACAGTGTACACAAACTAGAGGAACTAGGAACAGGGGAGATTATCAACGCAGCTTGCAGCTGTCGTTAATCTCGAATTGGAAGAGCTTAATTCCCATATTGGTTGAAATTTTCATGGGAAAACAGTTTGGCTTTTTGTCTTCCATGCTTTCTTTTCAATCAACCAATTGCACATCCATCTCAAGGAGCTGATAACTTCACAGCAGATGGATTGCGATTATGGAAAAGAGTCAATGATGGTTCAAAATGTGAATCATATTGCAGGAAGATTTCCTAATTCTTCCAACAAGAAATTACGCTCTGAAACAATGTCATGATCTCTTGAATTTAGTCCTGTGCAGATTCTAGAGATTTTGGAGAAGTAAACTTCTGAATAAGTTGTGAAGAATGCATTGAAACTACAAATTCCAACTGATGTTGCTGAATGACTTGCTCCTTGATGATCAAAGTTCAAGTTCGAGCAGTTCTTCATGTAACGAGAAAGTTGCAGCGGTTGTGCTATAAAATGCTCCTGAAAATGCCGCATCTTATGTCTGTGTCTCACATAAAGCTCAAAAGGAAATTCTTTATGTTGTTCCAAACAATGTGCAAAAAATTCTTCAAGACTAAATTTGGCAGAATTTGATGAAGCTTGCAATGAATTTCACACAACTCTCAGCATTAGCATTCGATTGAATGATAATACTAAATGTAGACTAGGAATTATATTAATTTATTGTGAGAAATATTCGTCAAGATGAGGTATGGATTTATATGCATACTAAATGTTTGAATAAATGCCTCGTAAAATTGAAACTTAAGCAAAAGTGTATGTGATATTTCTTTGAATTATTTGTTGAATTCTTAAATTAATCATGCCTCCTAAGTGTTGGATCGAGAAACACGAGAGAGAACAACTACAGTTTCCCGATTTACCTCCTCACAAGTGGTCGGGGAACCGATCGTGTGGGGCCACTAAGGTGGCGGATTCCACCTTTTGCAGAAGAAACATGAGAGAGAAGGTGAATCTCATATTTTTTTCAAAAATGTTTTCTTTTTGAGTGTCTTTTCAAAATCAAAGGTCATAGCGAAAAGTCAAAAAATAACACAAGCAATTTACTTGGTTCACAATCCTCGTAGAATTATTACTCAAAGTCAAAAAAAAATAACACAAGTAATTTACTTGGTTCACAATCCTCGTAGAATTATTACTCTAAGGCCCGTAATCAAATTTGGACTACCTTAATGGGCAAATTACTAAAATACTTTTTTTGAAAAACTTTTAGAAGAAGGATGTGATTATAAGATGTAGGAGATTGTAACAAGAATATGAATTTACTAATTACAAAATGCAATAATGAAATGTGCCGACAACAATTAGATGTAAAGGAACAGTAAGTTGTTGGATTGCTTCTCGGCACAGTAGTGATAGAACTTTGCTTGAATAGAACAACGGTGTGAGAGAACTGATGATCAGCTTTGGATCTTGAGATTTCTTTTATAAGTTACGTTTGGTCGACTAGTTCGATCAACTGATCTCGTTCGGTCTACTGATACTTCCAAGGGACTCAACCTCAACCTTCCTTGAATGTTTTGATCTGATCTGCTCGATCCCATGAAATCCACCTATTCGGTCAACTGAAAGCTTTATCGGTTGATTGATAAGTGTTATTTCCTTTACTGGATAGATCTTGGCTTATCTGATGAAGCTTTCCATATGTGTTCGATCGACTAAACCAACATTTCTTTCTTTGCCGATTCCGAAGCTGACTTGTGCTTATCTACTTGAGGAGTCGACCGATCCTTTAGGTCGACTAGTTCAGTTGACTAATTCATTTGGTCAACCCTAATTTTGTTTTCCTGCAACATAAGTTTAGCACAAGAAAATAATATTAGTAGTCCTATAAAACAATGTTGGAAACATGTGTATGAATGAATTTTTATAACAGTCAAACTGTCTAATCTCGACTTTGAATTCTCAGTTGATTTTTTTAGTTAGATCATCGCTTAAGGTAGTTTCAACTGAGACACGTCCTCACTGTCTTCCAAAATAAAAAGACCTCTCAAGAACTCCCTTAACTTACCTGTCAAATATTTGGTCTACCTGATCTATTTAGATTTTTTTACTTAATGTCCGATCAACCCACTAGATCTTTCCATACTTGATGTCTGATCCAACTGATCCATCAAGTGTATAGTTCTTCTGATCCATTAAGACTATGTTGCCTAGTATTCAGTCCAACTGATTTACTAGAGCTTTCTCTGTTAAGTCATGCATTCTTTAACCGTACATCAGTTTACAAGGATATCCTACCTTTAAACTTCGGTTCATACATGAAAACATAGGAGTGGTACTTCCAATACCAACACTAAGTATATGTCAGGGTCTTAAAAAGAAAAAGAAAGTAAAAGATTGAAGAAATAATTCAAAGTTAAGCTGGAGATATCAATAAGTACTTTGTTTCAAATAAAAAAATAGTTGCAGAGGTTAGAAATGTAGTTGATAATTCAATTAATAGAGAATAAGAAAATGAAGTTGATGAGAATGAGATTGATACCGAAGAAGTCCTTGAATTTGTCAATGTAATATGAAAGGGAGACATAAAGGTGTATAAAAAAATTACTTGAAATGAATCTCAGAGTTTTTTATACTCCTTGTGTATGTCATATTCTTAATTTAACTTTATGTGATATGGCAAATTATTATTCTAAGACTATTACATTTTTTTTAGAGTGATTCAATGGATCTATACATTGTTCTCCTCTTCTACCAAGTAATGAAAGATTTTCAAAGATCATGCAAATGGTTTGATAGTTAAGTCATTGTGACAAACACGTTGGGAAAGTCATGTTTGTTGAGTTGTAAGAGTGCAAACATAGTCCCACATCTAAAACACATGGAAATGATCATGAGTTAAAAGGATGAAAAAAATCTCCATTGGTATGAGGCCTTTTGGGTTGGGCCCAAAAACAAAATCATAAGAGCTTAGACCCAAAGTGGACAATATCATGTCATTGTGAAGATATTTTAAATTCATCGGTACTAACAAGTGGTATCAGAGTGAGGATGCTCTTCACTGGACTAACCGCCGGAAGAGCCATGATTCGGATCTAACCATGTGGGTTGAACCTTAAATAAAGGAAGTGGGTGCTCCCGTGTTTGAATCAAGAGGACCAGACACTAGGCAGAAAGTCCTAATAGGTCGGGTGGACCGAGGGGCAGAAAGTCCTAGTTGCGGCTAGGCAAGAAGTCCTAGTAGGTCGGGTGGACCGAGGGTGCAAACATCAAAAATGACGTTTAAGGGAGGCCTGTGGTCTTTTGTTTGAGGGGGGATTGTTGAGTTGCAAGGGTGCAAACATAGTCCCACATCTAAAACACAAGGAAAAGATCAT
>NW_027431148.1:0-6367 GCF_044706935.1 Curcuma longa | reverse complement strand
ATCAGATTGAAAGCAGTTTGGCTGAGACCCACTTTCCTAAGATTATGAAGATTCTGTGTCAGCGAAGAGGATAAGGTCACTCTTAAAATTGATCTCCATTATGTAGGGTGAGGCTTGGGAGCTCGGGTAGTTCATGTCTGGAGACCTAGACTCCTTATTGCATTCTAATGGAGAGACCTGAGACCGGCGGTATATGAATCTTACTCAAAAGGAAGGGCCTCGTCAGAGCTTTCGACCTTCCCCCATCGCCCTGATGATTGTGAGTCCGATGAAGCAATGCGGTTCAATTCTCTGCAGAAGTAGGAGTCCTTCCCTCTATGAAAATGGCTTGCCTATTGGTTCTGTCGAATCCGGCTCTGCCCCACTATAAACTTAGCATTAAAGGGCCTAAGAAGGCATGGTCATCTGTCTCAATGCTCAATGATCAGTGATCCACCCAGGCCTTCTTTATAGCACATTTGAGCTTAGATAAATTCCCTCAGAGCATCAGACTCCGCTAGCTGCTTTCGATAGAATTATCTTTCCCCTCTGCTTGAATCTCTTCCATTCCCACGAGCTCTTCCTTAAAGTTTCTTTTTCTTATTAAACGAATACGAGACTTTTACCCTAGACCGCTGAAGGCACAGGAAACAGACCGAGACCTATTCTTTTTTGCTGTCTTCTCGTTAGGGCACTCGGGAAAGTGGACCAATCCGAACGAAAGATAAATGTATCGCTGGACTGGAGTGATAGATATGAAGGAGACTCCTATCAGGGCTATGCACTCGGAAAGAAGCAGTTCTGGGCCTAGCTCATAGGTCTTGTTCCATTACTTTTCCAGCGTACCATTATATATAATTATATATAGCTGATAGAGCATTCACACCTAAGTTGGCCTCACCGTAGGAGATTTGGAAGCGGGTCGGCATATTCCGAGTCAAAGTTCTTTATATCCTCTCTTACCCTTTCTTTCGAGTGCTACGGTTCCCAATAGCAAGGGTCTACAATCTTGGCGAAGGACTGCAAAGGCTGGCTAACCAATCAATAGCTGGAGAGCAAGGTGCGTGCGGAGCAAGGAGTCAAGGTGAGCACTGATAGAGGATTTCCAGTGTGATGAAGTCGAAATGGACTTATACGAGATATGACGCTTCTTACGGGAGGGCTCGCCTGCTTTCTTATACCGCTCCGTGGGCTTAGGAGCCTGGCTGGCATCACTCTAGTTCTTGACACGGGAGTACTTAGAATCTTTCTTATTCAATAGTTGCCCTAGATATATATATTTGGCGGGAAAGGTCCCAGGCTTCTTCGTACGGCTTCTCAGGCTTATCTTCAAAGAGATATGAGCTATGAAGGAAGCATCAAGCGTAAAGCGGTGACGGAGGACAACTAAGTATGCTTTTTTATCAGAGGTTAATTGTGATAAGGCTCAGAGTCTAGAGATTCTTCTGGTGAGGGGCTAGGAAAGGGGAAGCTGGGGCTCTTGACTGCTAACAACTGGTTTGCGGCATCAAAATAAATGAGTAATCTTTGGCCCCTTCTTTTCGTTCAGTCCAGCGCAAGGAGCGAACGACAGTGACGCCGAAGAGGGGGAGTGAAAATCCTTAACTCAACCTCGAATGCGCTCCCGAAAGCTGCGATAGGGGAATCTCTAAGGGGACTTCGATTTCAAGGGGAGCCGGCTAGCTCTTTGACCTCCGGGGCTGGGCTTAGCGTCCGAGACCTACGGGATGATAGTAGATTTAACAAATATGAAAGGGAGTGGCGACCTGAGAGATTCACTCAAAGTACGTGAGCCCGACTTCCATTCCTATGAAAGAGACAAGATAAGGAGCAGCTCCTCATGTCCACATCCATGACCTAGGCCAATGACTGACTTCCCATGTCGCTCTCGGATCAAGGGCAGACGCTTCTTTCAAGGCCCCCTATGTGAATGAGTCAATAGCAGCTGTTCTATTTGAAGTCAGCTCAGCATCCTGCTGTCGCAGGGGAGAGAAAGTTCCTCGATTCCCGGTAGCCTCATCAGTGCTTTTCAGATGTTGGATTCCTCCTACGAGACCCATGCCTTCTTCTATTCAAGATGTTTATTTTCCCGCCAAATATATATACAGGGGATAAAGAACCATTGAAGCTAGAACTGCTGCCAATAGAAAGTAAGAGAAAGCAGCGCCTAAAATAAATATAAATGAAGAAAAGGTACTCAATTTCCACATTGAAGCCTGGCCACCGGAAGGTTACCTACTGGCTAAGAGAAAAGAAAGATCATTCCACTTGCACATGAAAGATATATAATAGTTGCTGGTGCTCGTACAGGTTATAATGAGTATCTAAAATAGACGGTAGCTGAAGTCTCTACAGCAAATGAACAGTTAAGGAGCGAATGATAATGACCACGAGAAAAGAGAATCTTTCACTGAATATACGCTTCATATTCTATCTTGCGGGAATTTACTATATTTTTGGGGTAGTGTAGTTAAGGAAAAGATCATCTTTCCCTTGATCCTCGGAGAGTGTGTGAAATGGCGGCTCACGTCAATCCCCTCCCGTCTGGCCCTCTTTGAGGCCGCGCTTGTGCGCTTCGCTTGGCTTGTCGTGGACCGTCTTTTGTATGGTGTGGCTTTGTGGGTTCGATCCAAAGGTCCGGGGCGGCTCGGGACCTTCTCCCTTGGCGCTATCGCTCGCGCGAGGGGTGCGTTCAGGTTTGAATCGATTGGGCTCGGGAGTTTCAACTAACTGCCTGGTGTGCCCATTCTTTGATTGCCATATTACGCACACCTCGAGAGCCCTCGACGGGTTCAGCTAAACACGAAATTGGTCTCGCGGTTCCGCTCCAAAAGCCCCTCGGTGAAAACCCTTTGGTCTTCTTGCGGTTTTGAATGAGCTAAAGCAAGCGCGGGCAAGCCATAAATGGAGAGGGAAAAGATAAAGAACTAATCCCTATCACTCAGTCTGAAGCACCTACTCATCTTAGTTAATAGTGAAGAAGGAGCGAACGCATACTTCAAACTCTGTCTCTAACCATTCACTTAAGGATAGGAGCCTCTGAGGTTAGATGGAACGGGATGATATAGTTGTGGAGTTAGGGCTAGAGTCCCATTCACTCTTTCTCTTTCCTTTGAGTAAGTCTTCCTCTCTCTCCTTCCAAGTATTGAACTCGCAGACTATCGTGAGAGCAGTCCATCCGCAAACCACACATTGAATACCTCCAAATCCTTCACCCTTACGCTCTTATCCTTCTATTCTATATGTCAAGCAAGCGAGCTATACAATAAGGCAGATGCGGCACAGCAAGAGCCAGCGGAAAGCAGGGTCTTCAATCGTTAACTTGAGTCTCATGCCAGCTCATATCCCCCACCATAGCTCAGTGCTCCCTGCTGACCGGGAAGGTACCTTCCTATTGTAGTTCTCCTTGATAAAGTGCTTCTCCTGGGTCCAACATCGGAAAGAAATGCCCGCCAGACTTAGGATAATGATTCGCTCCATCATCAATCAGTAAAGCGCGGAACCGGTAATCAAGTAGATCTTACCTTTTGCTCTGGATTGCACATACAGAGTAGAGATATCTGCTCCTCAGCTTCTGATAAAGGAGAACAGACTACACTTGATTCACAAAGCCAGGAATCAATAAGTGATCAAGGAAGGCGTACCCGCCCCTTCCAATTCCAATACCGCTCCGTGGGCGAAGTAGACTCCAATTTAACTCTTACCATATTCGAACCCTACCGGCGCTTTTCACCTTCGCTACCGCTTTACCTTTGGGGAACGAGCTTCAATCTGGCCCTTCGGGTACAACCGAAGTCATATCATCAGACTTATCCGCCGCAACCCGCATTCACCAAATACAAAAATTAATCAAATCCAAATTCATCAAATCAAAATGACACACTTAAAATCAAAATACACCCCAAAAAAATGACACACTTTGGCTCGATCCGATCTTCTTCAATGGGTTGATCCGATCTTACACACTTTCGCTCGATCTATCGCTTGTAGAGGCATGCCTACGTCTACATATTCCACTCACTCTATCCTCTTTCATCCTATTGTATCCCCGGACATTTTATTTTGTATTTGGCCCATTGGAAAATTATCCTTCGTAGTTTAGAACTTGGCTTTCTAGGAGCACACTTCCCGAAGTGAGCAACTTATACTGATCTTTCTTACTTGGCTGGATCGCTCCTCGTCTCATCGGCTCTGCTCCTATCTGATGCTCCGCCCTGTAGCTACTGTCCCTGGTTTGCCTTTTCGGGTTGGAGGAGTCATCATTCTAAGGTTGGCTCGTTCATTCCACTCGCTGCATCGGCCCTCACTCGAACTCTACTTCCTACTTCCCTAAAGCACTAAAGTGGGATTCCTCGAACTCCAAGTCTTAAGCGGCATCTACCTGTTGAGTAACTCACTCGGACAAGTTTATCCCCTGATAAGGTTTCTTCAGTTAGGTTGTCTTCGGTTCATTAACAGAGTGAATGGTTAGCTCCCGAACTTCATTATATACGTGCTACCCTACCGGGCATGCGCTTGAGTTGAAGAGGATAAGACCTTGGGTAAATGCACCTCAGATGTGAAGTAAAGTATTAAAGTGATTAAAGTGAAGAGAGACTTATAAATAAAGATCTCGACCGGTCGCTTCAGTTAGAGTGTGGTTCGGCACTTTACTCTAGGATTTGCACTAACCCCGACTTTAGATAGAGATAAAATAAAGGGATAAAAAACAATAGATATTCAAACCTTGCACTTGACTTAAATTCAATTCCCGAAACGAAAAAAACCTTTAACAACATCTACTCTCCGGAATCAGAACCTGAAGCGGATTGCTTTCCCGGTCGATAGTTGCGGGTGTCAAGAGTGAATTCCAAGATCTGTCGTAGGTATAGACGAATGCGCTTTACTATATTTCGCAATAATACTGGTAATAATCTGCTAAACGAACCCAACCTAAACTAACCGGAATGGAAGCTAAACCGAAGGGGAGGCTTCTTAAGTGCAAGGGGAGGAAAGAACTCTAAATAGGGATGTCAACTACTCGAACTCTAGTTTGATAGTCTAAATAGAAATGCAATCCCTGACTTTCAGGAACTCTTCATTCCAAGGGTGAATTAGTTGAACTTACGAGCGGATACTTTACTTGACTTGAATTCGTTTCCGTTGCTGCTCTTGTCTGGCATACCTTTCCGACCGGAAAAGCGTTCTAATCGAGCTATCAAAGCATACCATACGTGCATATCATATCTTTATATATAATATAAGTGTTGCCCAAAGCCGAAGACAAATTAAGTAAGTAGCTTAGCTTCGGGAAATATAAACACACTCTTGGAATCCCCTGCGTACAACCCCGCGTAGTGGGCTCATGGGATAAATGCAACTTATATTACCCCCAGTAGAGGAAAGGGGAGAGGAGAGTCAGTGCCCAGATCGGTTTCTTTCCCCTTTAGAGTCAAGGTTAGAGTCAAAAGAGTTACAGGGAGTGGAATGCTTTGGAAGATGAGGACGAAAAAAGTAGCTATTCACTGAAACCCCCACTACGCGGTTCCTCTCTTCATCCCTTTCCCCGCTCCCTTCTACGCATGGGAGACCTAGGCTATTTGGCTCACTCCTGTAATTCACTCTTTCCTCAGTTCAATCCCTTTTAGCCCGGTTAGAAGGAATCATTGTATAAAAGGTCAGGGAATGCTTTCGGGTTCAAGTACTCTTTCTCCCCCGAGGGGTGCTAGGAGGGGCAGATCTGTCGTAGTTTTGAATGGCCATGTTAGCAACTATACTGGTAATAATCTGCTGGCTAAACTTCTAGTATGCAATGCCTAAGGAATAAGTGGTCGGACTTCACTTACACCATGTTACATGGGAACCGGACGGTATAAACATAAATTGTTTAATAGACAGAGAAGGTCTTCAATAGGCTATATTATCCGCTAGCTCAACTTCTCAAGCCTCCTCTTCCCGGCTTCTCACCATTTGATCCAACCTCGTACCTTTACTTGAATCCTAATCCTATGGCTCCTTTTACAACTACAGAACTTGAACCTCTCGCCTCGTTCGGACTTCTTTTCTTTCCTCACGCGTACTTGATTGCTGAAGTAGCTGAAGCGCACCTAACCGAAGCATATAGTCAGATTGTTTGAATGTTCCCTGCTTTGTGTTTTCTAACCATGAACCACTCCTAAAGGGAACCTCAAGGGATCAATCAAACTGCTGCTTCTGCTTCTGTAGAGTTTGAGCGCTTGACTTGAACACTTATATTCAAAGGTAAGGTTCCGCTCCCGAACTCATAAGAATGAAACCCCTGCGCTCAAGTGCTTCTTGTTTTCCTCTTTTCCGGTTGTCTTCCCTTAAGATAAGATATGTGATATGAACTTCGCTTGCAATAATATAAGTAATAATATAAGTAATCTAA
>NW_027431147.1:0-1101 GCF_044706935.1 Curcuma longa | reverse complement strand
TATTTATCTCCTTAGCCAAAGGGTCTATTTTCGACTCAAAGAGGCATAGCTGAGGTCTTTATATTATAGTAAGGCAGATTAGTCTACGCCAAAGGGGCTATTTATCTTCTCGGGGCTATTTATCTCCTTAGCCAAAGGGGCTATTTACGACTAAAGGAGATAAATAGCCCCAAGAAGATAAATAGCCCCAAAGGCGTAAACTAACTGTATATAATATAAGAGTTGTACCTCTGCTACGCAGAGGCATATAAATAGCCTTTGGGGCTATTTACGACTAAAATAAGCATAATATTAAGTTAAGTTCTAACTGTATATAATATAAGAGTTGTACCTCTGCTACGCCTCTTTGAGTCGAAAATAGACCCAAAGGCTAAGGAGATAAATAGCCCCAAGAAGATAAATAGCCCCTTTGGCCCTACCTGTATATAATATAAGTTCTAATCAGCCTGTATATAATATAAGATAAGTACCTCGGCTACGCCTCTTTGAGTCGAAAATAGACCCAAAGGCTATTTCTTCTACTCAGCATAGCTGAGGTCTTTATATTATAGTAAGAGGGATTAGAACTTAATTATAGTAAGTAGGGCCTTTGGGGCTATTTATCTCCTTAGCCAAAGGGGCTATTTACGACTAAGTAGACTAATCCTACTAAATATAAGATAAGTACCTCTGCCACGCCTCTTTGAGTCGAAAATAGACCCAAAGGCTATTTCTTCTACTCAGCATAGCTGAGGTCTTTATATTTTAGTAAGATGGTTTATTCTACGCCTTTGGGGCTATTTATCTCCTTGAGGCATATAAATAGCCTTTGGGTCTATTTTCGACTCAATAGGGGCTTCCCAAACCAGTAAGTTATAGCAGAGGTCTTTCTATTTTAGTAAGATGGTTTATTCTACTTAGTCGTAAATAGCCTTTGGGGCTATTTACGACTAAGCCTAAAATAAATATAAAGGAGATATTTACCTAAAATAAATATAAAGGAGATATTTACCTAAAATAAATATAAAGGAGATATTTACCTAAAATAAATATAAATTCCGAATTTACTTTTATATTAGGGGAATTTCGTTTACGAGGTCGAGGATTCCTGCATTGGGGTTC
>NW_027431146.1:0-2674 GCF_044706935.1 Curcuma longa | reverse complement strand
TGCACCAACAGGATAGGAGACTCATTGGACAGCTAACTTGAACTCTGAACTTACACCATGGAATCTTCTTTCAATTACCTACCTCACTGGACAAAGAGCAAAAGCTTATACTGGAGCGGACTCGGGAGCAGCCTAGGAAACAAAGAAAAGAGCAGCTACTGAAAAGGGAGTAATGAATGTAACTCTACGTGCCGAACCCTACCCAAATCTCTTCTTTACGGTCGAACACTCCTTGTCAGTCGTTCCCATCTTTTTCACTAGGAAGGGTACCAGCTTCTTTTAGTTAATAGTGCCTACCTCATTAAAAAGAATACGGAGGAGTTACACCACCAGAAAGAACAGAACCATGACTACGTTAACCAGCTGAACCAGAACTAGGAATTGCACCCTCGGTAGCGTATCCTTTAACTCGAACTCCTCTGCTCTTGTAGTAGCATCTCTTGTAGTAGCAGCTCTTTCCTGGTCTCCTTTCCTTGAATTTCATAGATTGGGGAACCAGGGACCCCGACCGGAAGACGTTGGGAGAGGATAAAGAGCTTTTGTCTCAACAAAAAGTATTGTAGCTCGACCGGAAGGAACGTTTACTCTAACATCCGGAGAAACAGCATATGCTGCCGGGAATGAAAATAAGGGAGCTACTGTAAATGAGTTTCTTGCGGAGGACTCGGGAGCTTCAACTACAGCAGCAACAGAGTCGTACGCTACGCCTTACACCCCCGACCGGGCATGAAGGGAATGATAAGAGACTGAGTTCATGCGCCCCTTTCCGAACTCCCGAATTGAAGTTCATTCCAATAGTTAAGTGAACCGAGGAGAGAAAGAATAAGAAAACAACAAGGGACGGGCAGATAGGACTCATAAGATACGACTGAAAGGACGTGGTTCATGCATTTAGAGTGCTTAAAGCAATACCATTCATATATTCGACAGCTGCAGTTCGGGGAAAGAGTGATTCATCTCGGCGTTGTTAGCGTTCGGGACAGAATCATTCTATTTGAAAGCAGGTGCCCGGACTGCCCCCTTTCTCTTCTTGCCTCCATTGCACATTGCGCGAATAGGAGAGGTGCGAGGGACCTAGAATATAGTAGGCTATTGCTCAGTTCAGACTAAAGAGTCAAGTCCGAAGGCACATTCTATAACTGCTCTTATTCCGTCAACAGGGGATGAATCCACCATAGAAGCGTAAACCGCCCAGGCAACAGGGGATGAATCCATCTAAGAAGCAAGATATGCCTATAAAATAAAGCTCTATCTTTATCGTACGGGACAATCAACATTAAAAAGAAAGCAGGTGCCGGTTGCTTTGATAGTGGAATCAGTGCCCTCACGTCGCTATCGCCAAATATATAGTAAGGGCCTATTATTACCAGTATACTTGCGTGCCTGCAAAAGTAGTTCTATTCAACAGAGGTTTAGTCGTAAATAGCCCCAAAGGCTATTTATCTCCTTGGGAAAGATCTGAATTTATATTGATTTTAGGGGGGCTGCAGTCCTTTCCTGCTATTCATTAGTTGTTGCCCCTTTCCCAACCCGAACTAAGAAAGATAAAGGCGTAGCTCCCGGACAGGAAAAGCAGCTACTTTCTCGGGCAAGACCCTAACACTAAGGATACTTCGGCGGCGAAGCGCCCTTCCTGCCCAACCATTTGACCAGGTTCTCAATCATCTTAATAAGAAGGAGATGACTTAGACTGAAGACCTAGCCAAAAACTCTTTTCTAAGTATCACCACCGGCAGGGGCGACTAGAAGTAGAGTCGAGAGCAGAGCATGGGATTGAGCAGGGCTTCATTAGTAGAGTGATTTATTTACTCAGTCGGGACAGGATACTATAAAAAGCTTTAGCCCGTGACTTCCGAGTTAAAAAGATAGGTTAGACTCAAAGGAGTGGGCTCCTATTCTGTTTCAAGAGGGTGGTTGGCTCCTATCCTTGCTTCTCTAACTAGGCACCCCGAAGAGTCATATATTATAATAGCCCCGGCTGATAAAGATAATAATTCCTATAGTGAAGTGAACCGAGGAGAGGATTAAGACAAGAGGATATGAAGCTGCAGTTCAGAGTCCTTATCCTTCTGTTCCATCCTTATCCAAGAGTGATAGGCACTTTAACTGATTATTGGAATGAAGCTGAGGGCTCTACTGAACAGCGAGAGGAATGAACTTAAGAAGGGATTCGGGATACGCGGGAGCAGGAGAGGAAGGAACGAAGTATGTCTTTCAAAAGATGTCTTTCTTTTATGTCTTTCGAGGTATGAGTCAATTCCAAGAGGCTACGCACCAGTTGTTTTCGTCTTTCCGTAGCTTTCCATATCTTTCCCTTCTTCACCTGTTAGTGGTTCAACTGAATCTGCTTTCTCCACTACTGAGCTAGCTACGGGCACTCTTACTTGAACATCCGCTGCTTTAGGTGCCCATTTTTCTTCTCAGTTACTTGATGCCCGGTCGAGCTACTCCATTTCTTTCTTTCTGAACCCTAAGGTGCTCACCCGCAGGTCGAGCTACTTTAAATGTTAATTATCCCGATAAAGCTCCCTTCTTTATCTTCCCGGCATTAGAAAGGAGCAAGATTAATAGAAGAATCTCTTTCGGCAGCAGCTGCTGTTTAAGGCTTCGCACCTTTGATGGGAGCTTCCCGAATGTAGTCTGTCTGAGGGTAGATCTTTCTACGTTTTGAATA
>NW_027431145.1:0-5691 GCF_044706935.1 Curcuma longa | reverse complement strand
AGAAGCTATCTATAAGCTATAAGGTGGGGACTTAATACTCAGATTATTGAAAGCAGTCCTTTGAGTCATCGGTAGGCAACCAAACCAATATGTATATGTAAGTGTAAGGTTCGGACTCGAGAGAGACTTCTGACTTTAGAAGCTTTAGCTTTAGCCCGGGGTACAGTAGAAGATGGGTCCAGTAGAAGAGAATAAAGAAAATGCAGGCCTAATATAAAAGTAAATTCAAAATAAAATCTAGTAAATTACGCAATAAACGAAGAGCCCTTACTATGAACTCTTTTGGTGCCTACCTTATAACTGAGTTTCTCTCGCAATACCGTAATTTAGGGCTCCTTCAGTTCTTTAGTTTATGCCATGTTAGCTTATGTTTGGTGTAAGTGAGCTGTCCTTCTTGTCTGATGCTTTTATGCTTTGCTTGCTTTCTCTCTTCTTCTCTTTCCATCATTTGATCTGCTTTGCTTGCGAACACTTTCTTGTTTGTGTTTCCTTTCTCTTATCTGCTTTCCTTGCGAACACTTTATTCTCAGATAGACGCGTAACGTAAGTCAGTATTATTAGACGCGTAACGTAAGTAATTCAGTATTCTCAGATAGACGCGTAAGTAATTAAGTAAAGTCAGTACCTCACCGGAATGATTAATTAATGAGTTCTTCTTATGCGCATTCGTGTGACGAACTTTCACTTTCTTACGACTTATTATTATATTAGGCTCCCTAATATAGTTAAATTAATGAAATGAAACAGAAATGGAATAAAAAGCCTCCTTCGACAGAATAGGGATGCTAAGATTGTGACCGCTAACGACTATGTTTGGCTTGGCATTCAATTCGAAGGCCCTAAAATACAGTAAATTGTCGCCTTACTATAATATAAGTACCTCCTCTTTTCGATTTGATCGGTAGCCTCCTTTCTTTATAAAGAAATTATAGTAAGGGGGGCGAGGGGCGCCTATACGTAAATTAATTGCCTAATATAGTCAATTCGCGCCGAACTTATATTATATACTGCCCTTACTATAATTTATTTAGATTGATTTTAGGTAAATTCGGATTAGTCGTAAATAGCCCCAAAGGCTATTTATATGCCTCTGCGTAGCAGAGGTACTTATCTTATATTATATACAGTTAGTCTACGCCTTTGGGGCAATTTATCTCCTTTCGTAAATAGCCCCTTTGGCTATTTCTCTCCCCAATATATATACAGGGTAGCAGAGTTATATTATATACAGGCGGATTAGAACTTATATTATGAATGCAGGGCCAAAGGGGCTATTTATCTCCTTTGGCGAATATCTGAATCTGAATCTGAGGAGAATAGAGCGAATGATAATTGAAGATATGATATTTGTCCCTTTTGCCTGACGCACGATAGCTATTTGTTTGACCTGTTCTCTGGGGACTTCTTGTCCCGGGCATCTTCATCTTGTCCTGGCGTATGTGTCCCTAGTGCTTACTTTACCGGATGGGCCTTTTCTGTTGCTAGACGCTCGCTAAGAGTTCCTTCACTCCAGACTTAGTGAGTGTCCCGGATGTCCTTCCTCTGGACAACCCCTTAACAGATCTACAATGTACCCCAACTAACATGCGTACCCACCGTTTCCGCAGGGCGTAGCCGAATACATTGGACCTTTGGGTGAGCGATTCGGCAACAGTAAGTTCCCTAAACGCAACTTAGGTTTCTTTGCTTGAGAAGGAAAGCGTACAACTCACCATACACATATGCTGCAGCAGTTCTTGGGTTAGAATGAACGGTTGTTGTGATAGGAATTCCAGTTGATGTTGAGTACTCGTGAAAAGGGTGATAGGTTTCATTGGAGCTTTCTCGGGACTACTATTATAATATAATAAGAAGATAGCTTTTTATCATTAGTTGTTGAATGGGTGAAAGATGTTTATATTGATTCCATGGTGTAAGTGATATATCCAATCAAATAAACAAAGGCAAGAAGAGGAAAGAAGTACTTACTAGATTTTTGGCCGGATAAACTGCATCGTGGAGGGTTCGGGACTAAAGGAGCGGAGCCTACTCGCACTCTATAAATTGGGGCAACGGCATGAATCTATTCGGCTGCTGCTCCTGTTTGAGGCTAGGCACCAGAAGGCGTAGCTCCTGTTGTTCATTAAGCAGCTGCGTAAGTTCTGGTCTGTGAGTTCTTGCTTTCATGAGTCCCAGTCCCAAAGAATCTTTCTTCACCTTTCCTTTCATGGATTGGCGGAACTGGGGTAAGACCTACGGGAAAAGAGTCAATTCCATATGCTCCGGCTGTAGCGTAAGTTTGGTTCAATGAGTCTCCTACCTCAATTTAAAATAGTGACTTTTGCCCGCGAAAGCAGCTTCAGGAGCTCTTTCCTTACTTTCTCTTTGCCTGACCTGAGCTTGTTTAAGTCCTGTTAGGCTTAATGGTTTCAACCTGCAAAAGTAGTAGTTCCTAAAATGAATATAAATTCCGCCTGTATATAATATAAGTTTCCTTAGCAGCTTTTCTTTCTTTAGTTGTTTACCCTATGTTTGAGTACGGCACCAGAAACTGATATTAGCAAATGCCCGGGGTTCTTAAGAGGATCCAACTGCAGCCACCCATTCAACAACAGCTGCATAACGCCTCTCACTCAATTCCCGTAACTGTTAAGTAGAGCCCCCCAACTCAGTCATCCCTACCTCGGACTCGGGAGAATCAACAAACTAAGTTGCTCGAGGCGCCTAAAATAAATATAAATGACGAAGAGTAAATTTCATTAGCAAGATTCGGCAGCTGAGCTCCTTCTGTGAATAGTTTAAGTTCAGTGAATGGAAAGAGTTCGCTGCTCCTAATGAATCTTCCGCTTCGCAGTCCTTTTTGAGTCTTATGCTTGAAAGAGGGTTGAATCTTGTAAGTGAGGGTTGTAAGCTCGCATTCCTAAGACTCCTAAAGGTAGGCACCACATCACGGGAGAGAAAAGGTTATTATGCTACTGAAAAGGGAATTGAATCAGACTCATGTTACGGATATGAAGCTGCAGCAGCCGGGCCGGGAAGAGAAAGATCGGATATTAAGAACCGGACTCGGGAGGAACAGGACAGATTCTTTCTATTATGCCTTAGTGCTCGACCTTACTTTAATTTAAGTTAAGCGAGAGGGGATTAGGAAACCTTTCAACCGGACTCCACTCTTATAATAAAGAGTCAGGGTGCCAGATAGGAACTTTGACCTTAAGAGTACTCGAGCGACTGCTATAGGAGCTGAGAGGAAAGAATCATAACAAACTATTGATGCGTCGCCTGTCCTTTGATTCTACTAGTTGAAGATTTCTTTCCAGTTCTATTAAAGATGCCTAAAACCACTATTCCAAGAAGGATCAGATTCTATCTTGCCTCACTTCTGAACGCTAAGGAGCGGAGCCTACTGCAACGGACTCATGAAGACCCTTCAAAAAGCCTCCTAATAGGTATTCTTAGGCCCTTACTTATATTTCTCTATATAAATTCACTCTTTGCAAGGGCTTAAGCCTCAAACTCATTTTATACGTCACTTCATACTCTTCTTATTCAGGAAGTCAGCCTCATAGCACCATTCACTTTAGCGCATTAATAGCATTGAAACTACCATTGATCTGCCGCATATGAATAGATTGAGTGGGTTGCTCTCACCCTACCCACCCACTACTGGTAATGGAACCTTAGACCCCACCGATCAATCTTAGGTAGTATACTCTAAGGATTGGTACCTTGTAGTAAACCCTTTCAACCTAACCAAAGAATATAGCTTCTAGACCAAACTAGACCATTTCTAGTCGGCCTATTGGATAGTCTCACATCTTTTCGATGGCAACCCTTGGAAAGGGCATGGTCAAGTCTTGCCCTCTGCTCAACCCAACCTTGCTGACCAGATTCACCAGGAGGTCAAACCTAGGCTTGCACGGCTACCCGGAAAGTCGCATCAAGCTGCAGTCCGAGCTCCCGTGATCTCACCGGAAGAGAATAAGGAAGATTTAGGGTTAAGTGGTATACCACCACCCAGCCATAGATCTAGGGGCGATTTACGTTTCATATACAATAAGTGATCCCTAATCAGAGAGAATCAGACCTAGCCAACCAGAATGCGCTTATATACCGACGCAAGGCGACAATCAGTAATGGCTTTCGCCACTGCCTGACATCACATAACCAGTACCTATCCAAGGGTAGACCTGCCATGCACATCACCGTGATAAGACAATGAGACTGCGCATCAAGAGGACAAAGAGCATAGTAGCCAAGAGGTTGACTGGGACCACACTTAAGTCAGACTCACCTGTGAGCGCATAATCTCAAATAAAGCAAATGAGCAGCGGCACCATTTGCCAACTAGTGAGACCATGAGTCTGACTGGAGATACCATTTCTGGCATCACCCTCAGTCTCTACCAGACAGTCATGGACTGGACAACCGCTAGTGCACATAGTGACCAATGGCTAAAATGTACTCCTTGCCTCCCCCCTCAACAACCTGACATAGTTAGCCACACATAGGCACAACTCCAACCTACTCGAAAGATGGGTGATAGGGGCATAAGGCAGGTCTCTGCCTAAGTTCACCCAAAGAGTGAAAGCACTGCATAGGAGATGCCTCACCTCCCAACCCCTTGCGAGTGAGGACTCGATGTGTGGGCAAAGCCTCTAGTTCCCACTCTAGACCCTGGTCAAGGTTTCTAGAGGAGATAGCAGGTCTCTATCTGCGTATGAGGTACTCGATTGAGTCTTTCAACTCAAAAGAGAACAACGACAGGGATTCGAGATCCGCGGGGGACGTCATTGACTCAAAGGTTTTCCTATGAACTCGTTTAGCGATATAAATTACTTTGCTCAACGAAAAGTCAGACTACCGGGAATTTCCTCTCGATAATAGGGAGAATGCCTCCCGTAGTCGGAGGTGCCCAGGTGGAGTTCCCCGAAAAGAAGGAAAGAAAGATGCAATCTTTCTGATTTATTGTACCGAAAATAGACCTAACAGTTCATAGGGCGAAAAGAAAGAAAAGAGAAGAGAAAGACACTTTCGAACACTTCTTCGTCATACTATAACTCTATCTTTCGCTCGGCACTTGGCTTTGAATCTTCGTCTCAGGAATCTGGACAAGATAGTGGCAGCGGACTCGAGACCCCAACCACACATTCAAAACATTCCGGCACCCTCTACTGTCCTATTTACCAGATATCCTACCCGCTCTTCTACCCTCTCTATGTATCGGATGCACTGGGTTCTTCAGAAGTAGCTCCACTTCCGCGGAGGGGAGTTGAGACTGATTGAAAGACTATCGGAAGGGAGTTAGATTCAGTTCCCACTAGTAGCCGAGGCAGTTTCCGAGGTGCCAAAATATAGTAAATCAGCCCTTCACTTATTCCAGGGTTCAAAAGGAGTTGGATTCGGCCTAGGGTTGCCTAAAATATAGTAAATTGCGGTTTGGAATTCTTTGTAGGGCGTTGACGACAGCGTGAGCTAAGGGATGTGGCTGACTATTGGTTAATTTCTGATCCCTAGCAACAGGTCGTGAATGGCCTAAAATATAGTAAATGGACCCCTCTTATAATATTTAGCCACTATACTATATTATATTTGAGTATATAATTCAATATCAAATAGAATAATCATTGCCTTGCGCTACGAACTCTTTGCATTAACTCTTAATCAACAGGTGCTACGCCGAGGTCTCCAACAGCTTGAGTCTAGGCTGGC